>NW_024425675.1:27498845-27656297 GCF_017311325.1 Ursus maritimus | reverse complement strand
AAAAAAAAAAAAAAAAACTGACCAATGCAGAGGCACTTCAATTAAAGTGGGGGTGGGGGACTCCAAGTGCTCCCGCTAGGTCTTTCCCTAACCCCCTCACCCCCCCGCCATGGGCCCAAGGGCCCAAAATGCCATCACAAAACCCTGGGCACAGCAGGACCATTTGAAAATCTAGCATGGTTGGTTCACTTGGTGAAGAATGCTGAAGCAGCTGTTGACGACCAACTGATAAGTACTTATGATTAGAATATAACATTGAGGGGCACCTGGGTGGCTCAGTCGGTTAAGCATCTGCCTTCACCTTGGGTCATGATCCCAGAGTCCTGGGATCGAGCCCCGTGTCTGCCTCCCTGCTCAGTGGGGAACCTGCTTTTCCCTCTCCCTTTGCCTGCCACTCCCCCTGTTTGTGTGCGCTCTCTATCTGTAAAATAAATAAAATCTTAAAAAAAAAAAAAGGATGTAACATTGAAAGAGCATGCCTGATTCAAAGAAGCAGACTTCTGGGGAGATGAGGACTATTGTAGCATGTCAAGAGGGTAGAGATCTGCATGAACATTTATCACCCTGAAAACAAAATCAGCCAGGAAATCTTCAAAAGAAAATTTAAGAAAACCACATTCCTAACATAAATTGCAGAACACAGAGGTTAGGTACATTCTGATAAGGAATATCTTTTAGAGCTTTCACAACTCAAAAAAATGTTCAATATAGAGATAAATTATTGTCCTTTGTGTCAGCAATTCACAAACTTTAGAATGCATCAGAATCACCTGGAGGGCTTGTTACAACACAGTTTGATGGACCCCATCTCCAGAGCTCCTAGTCCCCTAGGTGTGGAAAACACCTGGAGAATTTGGACTGGAGAATTTGCATGGGCCTGGGAACTACACTTAGAGAATCTTTGCTCTACATTATTCTAATAAAGAAGAAAAAAAATGAGTAATGTAAAGTAGCAGGAATTTGGGGTGGGGGGATAGCCATATTTCTATTTATTTTCTTAGAATTTGTGATACCTATAAAGGGAAAGCTGGAAGCCACCAGACACATGCATTTACCTTTATTTTTTTAATATAATTTAATTTAATTTTATTTTATTTTTGATGTAAAGTTCGATGATTCATTAGTTGCATATAACACCCAGTGCACCATGCAATACGTGCCCTCCTTACTACCCATCACCAGCCTATCCGATTCCCCCACCCCCCTCCCCTCTGAAGCCCTCAGTTTGTTTCCCAGAGTCCATAGTCTCTCATGCTTCATTCCCCCTTCTGTTTACCCCCCCCTTTCTTCTTCCCTTTCTTCTCCTACCGATCTTCCTACTTCTTATGTTCCATAAATGAGTGAAACCATATGATAATTGTCTTTCTCTGCTTGACTTATTTCACTTAGCATTATCTCCTCCAATGCCGTCCATGTTGCAGCAAATGTTGAGAAATCGTTCTTTTCGATAGCTGAGTAATATTCCATTGTATATATGGACCACATCTTCTTAATCCAGTTATCTGTTGAAGGACTTCTTGGCTCCTTCCACGATTTAGTTGTTGTGGACAATGATGCTATGAACATTGGGGTGCATATGGCCCTTCTCTTCACTACGTCTGTATCTTTGGGGTAAATACCCAGTAGTGCAATGGCTGGATCATGGGGTAGCTCGATTTTTAACTTTTTAAGGGACCTCCACACTGTTTTCCAGAGTGGCTGTACCAACTTGCATTCCCACCAACAATGTAGGAGGGATCATTTACCTTTAGAAAGGAATGTTGCAGAAGTTCATAAAAAGGCAGGCAGGATTAGGCGGCATAACACTTGCAGAGGAAAGATGGCCTGAAAAAGTTGGAAAGCCAGAACATTTAATTTCTGATAGTATAGTTGCAAATAATGATGCCAATGAGAGAGGAAAATAGATAACTTAAATGGGATTCTGAAATACTAAGATTTCAAACATGCATGACAGAAAGGTAAAACCATGGTGATTATAAGATGAGCCACAGGTCTGTTTAATAATGTAATAAAGCTAAAATCCAAATTGAGCTGAAGTTCGAAAGAGAAAGTAGAGCCAAGACAGCTTTGTAATGAACAGTAAATAGTACAGAAAATACAGTGAGCCTAGTTCTTGTTTTCGTTGTTGTTGTTGTTTTTGTCCATGAACATAGCTTTTTGTATTTTTAAGAGGAAAAGATTGTGAGATAGCACCTAACATCTCTTAATGCCGTAAAATTTCCTGGATTCCAGCAAGAGCTAATAAAGAAAATTTCAAAACAGTATCACAAATCTTTAAGAAGTCATGGCTGTTTCACTAGCAATATAATTATGTCATCAGTAGATTAAAACTATTGTCTTATTTCCAAGATTCTTACCCTTTATTTCATTTTCCCATCTTACTGCTTAGTCAGTGCTTTCCAAAACAATACTTAACAACAATGATAAGAATGGGCATACCTGTCCAATTCCTAGATTTTTGTGAGAGATTTTTATTATTTCATCATTTGTAATAGTTTATTATTTTTAGTAAGTTTTCTTTACAAATATTTGTTTTTTTTCCCCCATTTGGTCTATTTTTTGCCCCTTGTAAATGAAGGTGATTTTTAAACATAGCTACCATAAAGTTATCAAATATGCAGACCTAGGCAGTGCGTGAGTAGACCAATGGGTTTTCATTTGAACACCTACAGATGCTCAACTGAGAGAAGATGAGCTATGATACTGTCTAAAAGTATGTCTCAAAGCTTTTTAAGGGCTGTTACATGGAAGAGGAATTAGTCTTATTCTAAAAAAGACCCCCAAATAGAACAGGTGCTGTAGAGTAGAAGCTTCAGCAATATGGATTTTAGTTGCACATAGGAATTTTTGTAGAAGTCAGTACTGTCCAGGTATGGACAGTTTCTGGAGACTGAGTTTCTGGCTACTGGAAGTATTGGGTAGAAATTGCTATCTTTCCTCCCCACATCACTGCCTTTTCCCCAGGAGAGGGACAGGATTCCCTGATTGGTGAAATGTCAAGAGTCTAGTAGACGTTGTTTATGTTTTATATTTCTGTCTGTTTTACACTCCCAATCCTCCCCATGTACATCCCAAGGCCTGTGCCTGGGTCTACCACCCGCTGCAACCTAGCTTTACCTCAGTAAAGCTAATATTTTGGTCCCTGTGTTCCTTCTTCTATGTGTTCCGATCATCAATTCCAATGTAGAGGGGATGGGGATGGGTGGTCTCCCCGTCAACAAGCAATTCTCAGACCCCTGATGGGTATCCTACAATTCAACGCAGTTCTGATACTGCCTACCCAGAGATAGTGTCAGATCCTGCAGATTAAGTGTTCAGTCCATCAAGACTGCCCCCCTCCTTTAGACACCAGCCACAAGCCCAGGCTGCTACCTGTACTTCTGACCAACTGGCTACAAATCGGAAGTTCTAGCAACCGCCTCCAACTCACGATGCCAATTGCAAGTCTAGGTTGTTATCTATACTTCTGACTGATTGGCTATAGATCACAGGTTCCAAAGACCACTTTCTTGGGTTTGTTTAATTTGCTAGAGTGGCTCACAGAACCCAGAGAAATATTTTTACTTACTGGATCACTGATTTATTATAAAAGGATATACACTTAGAAACAGCCAGATGGAAGAGAGGCATAGAGCGAGGTATGGGGAAAGGGTGGGAGCTAACATGCTCTCTGAGCGTGCCACTCTCCCTGACTCTCCATCTGTTCACAACCTGGGAGCTCTCTTAACCCCTTCCTTCCGGGTTTTAATGAAAGTTTCATTACGTAGGCATAGTTATTAAATCATCAGCTGTTGGTGATTGAATTCAACCTGCAGCCCCTCTCCACTCTCCAGAGTCAGGGGGAGTCTCCATCAGTAGGAGCCTTCCGAAAATCATCTCATCCACCTAACAAAATACGCAGATCACTCGTGTCACTTAGGAGATTCCAAGGGTTTTAGGAGCTCTATGGCAGAAACAGGGATGAAGACCAAATATATATTTCTTATCCTAAGTCACAAAATCACACTCCTTTTATTTCTCAACAGGTTCAGAACTAAGAGGGGAGCGAGTGTAAATTAATTAGCACCGTGAAATCTCAACATTGTGAGTACAACAGAAAAGATTTAAGCACTGAATATGGTGATGGGGCCTATAGTTTATTTGAGCCCCACAACTGTATGACTCTGTAACGACTGTTCAGTCTCATCCCTTTCTCTCACACAAGAAAGCACAGAGGTGTGCAGGAGTCACTTTATGGACTTTGACAGGAGGATGACCCAAATTAGGTTTGAAAAACATGTTTCAGATTTGCTTTTTGCCCCTCTGGTATTGAGGTCCAGCAAACAAAGTGTCTCTCCTTAGAACAGGAAAAACCAACCGTCACAGAAGAGAGAAACCATCATGGACAGACACGAATTAAATTCTGTTTTTCAACATTTTTTGTAATAGAAACTATGTTTTTACTTCAGGAAGAAGTCTTAGGTATAAAAGAAATGAAAGGAAGGGAGGAGGGATACCCATGAAAAAAACAAGAAATTCACTAGTACTTCTTGTTCTGTTTCTCTGAAGGTCACAATTACAGATATTTTGATAAAGACATCCTCTTTAATGCTTGTGGTCTTTTCATATGATGGGGAAGATACAGTTGGTGTTTAGTCAGAGCTGTCACCTTACCTTGAAATGTAGCAGAGGGTAGGAGGTAGGGGAAACAGAAGAAAAGGTTTTTCATTTTCCCCAAGGCCATCTTCATCGTTATTGTTGTTGTTGTTTTCTATTTCTTTTCTCAGCATTTTTCTAACCACACTTGTATGTGTCCTCCATACTTTGCATCTTGATTTTCATGCTCACTGTTAGGAAACAATCCTCTGGTTTAAGAATGTGCGTTTTAGAATATGAGAGTGTACTGTGGGGAAATCATTATTTGGAGTTATTAGACTAGAAAAAGAACTTGAAATGCACCCTGCATTCAAATAGGATAATAAGTAAACCACTGAAAAAAATCAATAATCTATCATTGAGTTTGCAATTAAATATATAAGAAATGATTGGAGGTGATCTCTTGAAATCTTTATTGCAAAAGACATTTTTATATAAGATACTAAATAGTATGTGTATGGCCAGTACACAAATCCCTAGAGCTTGGAAATAAATTAGCTTTTGAAATGAAAATTAACAAGGGAATGCAAACTCCCATAGAAGTAAAACCAGCAATGATTGCCATGAATCTCTGAGAAAATCTGGGAACACATGTCTGATGAAGATAAGGTGGGTGTAAAGCTAAGCAGAGGTCACTTGAATGTATTTTTTAAAAAGTTAAATCTGATAAATTTTGGTTGCCTGTTGGAAGAATGTGCTAACAGAAGGAAGATTGCCTCTAGAGTTTCCTAAAGGGAGCCCACAGAACAAGACCTCGTTACCCAAGGAGAGAGTGCTTTATGCATCCAACAGACATGCTTTCTTTGTGGATGAGGGTGGCTACAGATGGTACTGTAGGAGTCATCTCGAGATAACTTGGCCACTGGTTGGCCTTGCCTTTGTCCTCCTAGGTTCCAAATGCCTGTCTTTTAGACCGTTGTCCCTGTCCCTTAAAAGGAAACGAGAAGTAGGTCCTCAGAAGTAGAAGAGGTCTTAAGGTCATCTAGGTTATGATCTGAAACAGTGGTGTCAACACACTGGTGGGTCTTTACCCATGTTGAGGAATGTGCCCAGTAATGAGTTTCAAAGATCCCGGCATGCACCAGTTCCCTAAATTAGACTATAGTTATCTTTAGAACTTCACTTTGACTGACCGATATATGGCTATTCTTTTGACAGAAAATTAATGAAAGCACAGCTAGTCCACCTTCCTGGAAGTCTGTCTGGGGTATATTTTGGTGTATTGCATGTGTGTTGTGACATAACCATCTGTGACCCACGTGATGCCCCTGGGCCTCGTCTATCCCATAGTCCCCTTTGTGTACCTCAAAGCCACTTGCCAGTTCCCTCTCCGTAGTCAGCCCAGAGGTGAATCATATAGACAGTGCCAATAAGTTACTACTGATGATGATGAAATCCTGGGTAGTTGGAATGTAGGCATATTGTCTTAAAATGGCAATAGCAGTAGGGGCCGTTTTAATAGCATCAGGAGCGATTTAAAGATTCATTGCCTGCCCACCAGGAGCACTCAAAAGTGAGAGTACCCAGCTGTCTTCTATTACTTCCTAAATATTTCCAACACCTCTGTCTTCGAAGTTTTAAAAATTAGATAAAAAGTCTTCCAACTTTATATTGTCTATAAGAAGCCCACTTTAAATATAAGGACACATACAGAGTAGAAGTAAATGGATGGAGAAAAGTACACCATGCTCACACTAATCGAAAGAAACCAGGAGTAGCTGTATTAATTTCAGACAGAGCCGACTCCAAAGCAAGGAAAGTTATCAGGATAAAGAAGGGCATTACATGATAATAAAGAGGTCAATTCTCCAAGAAGATGTAACAGTTCTTAACGTGTACACCCCTAATAGCAGCATCAAAACTATGTGAGCCAAAAACTAATACAACTGTGAGGTTTATAGATGAAACCGCTATCACAGTTACAGACATCAACATCCCTCTCTCAGAAACGGACAGATTCAGCAGGCAGAAAATCAGCGAGGGCCTAGCTGAACTTAACCACACCTTCAATCAACGGGATGTAATGGATTTATAGACCATGTCATTCAACAAGAGCAGAATACATATTTTTCTCAAGCTCACATGAACCATTCACCAAGACAGATCATGTTATAGGCCATAAAACACATCTTAACAAAAAAAAATAGAAATCATACAATGCTGCTTTTATACCACAATGGAATTAAGCTAGAAATCAGTAACAGAAAGATAACTGAAAATTCCCCGAAATATGTGGATATTAAACCACACACTTCTAAACAGCACATAGTTGAAAGGAAAAATTTCAAAATATATTGTGGACCAAGTAAGAATGAAAACACAACTTATGAAAATTGGTGGGATGCAAAGAAAGCAGTGGTTCGAGGGAAATTTACAACATCGAGTGAATATATTAGAAAAGAAGAAAGAGCTAAAATCAGCCATGTAAGTTTCCACCTAAGGAACCTCAAGAAAGAAGAGCAACTTAAGGCTAACATAAGCAGAAGGAAAAAATAATAAGAATTAGAGCAGCTATCAATGAAGTTGAAAACAGGAAATCAGTGAAACCAAAAGCTGGTTCTTTGAAAAGATCAATAAAATCAATCAACCAGGCTAAGAAAAAAAGAGAGAAGACGAAAAATTCAATATCAGAAATGAAAGAGGACATCACTACCGACATGAACAATAAAAGGATAATAAAGGAATACTGTGAACAACTCTATGTCCACAAATGTTACGCCCATTTCCTTGAAAGACATAACCAGCCAAAACTCACACTTACAAAAGTAAATATGCTCTTGTCATCTAAACCAGCAATCACACTCCTTGGTATTTATCCAAAAGGGTTGAACAGCTACGTACACACAAAAACCTGCATACAAAATATTTTATAGCAGCTTTATTCATAATCACCAAAACTTAGAAGAAACCAAAATGTCCACCAGTAGGTGAATGGATGAACAAACTGTGGTCCATCCAGATGATGGAATATTATTCAGCACTAAAAAGAAATGAGCTAACAAGCCATGAAAAGACATGGAGGAACATTTAAATGCATGTTACTAAGTGAAAGAGGCCAATCTGAAAAGGCTAGCTATTTCTTGCTCATCTGCCTGATTAGCAAAGTATATTGGCTAACTGAACATAATAATAATAATAATAACAATAATAATAATATGCATGGGATGTTCAGTAGGATGTCTCAGCCATCCAGATCTCTTCTGGAGAATTATAACAGAGAGCAGGAGAGTAAACATGGCCCTCGAGCAAAACCATAAATGTAGATTGTTGTCTCTTATAACCAGTCCTGATTAAAATGGAAAAGAACTCATTGGCCAAATCATAATGCCACCTGCTGTGTACCTGAGGCCGTCTTAATCTGCTCTGGCAAAAATACCATACTTATTCTGGTAGCTGCAACAGGGGCTTCTATGTGCTTGACTTTACGGTAGTCTACTATTATTTTTCAGGATCTGTATGATGTTTTCCAAGGTCAGACTGGTGAATTTAGTAGAAATATGATGACCACTACCACCCAGCATCATTTAGATCACAGGTCCACAAATTTTGGCCCATGGGCCAAATCTGACCTACTCCTGTTTTATACAGCCTGCAAGCTAAGAGTGGTTTTTACATATTTAAATGGCTGGGACAAAATCAAAAGAAGAATATTTTATGACACATGGAAATTATATGAAACTCAAATTTCAGTGTCTGTAAGTAAAGTTTTATTCAAACTCAGAAATGTTATTTCATTGACATATTTTCCGTGGTTGCTTTTTGCTACTACAGCAAAGACAAATGGTTGTGCTAGATAGAGACCATTGGGACCTGCAAAGCCTAAAATGCTTACCAACTCCTGCTTTAGATCCTTAAGCATGGCACTCATCTTTGCCATCCTTCCCACTCCCTGGGGCATTCTATTGTTTTCTATCTTGATCCAGGAGCACAGAGCTTCAAAAACTTTTTTCCACCTTTCCCACGATAATAGCCCTCATGCAAGGGCCGAGGAACCAAGGTGGGGACTATGCCAGTTCTCAAGGACATCAATCTCAACTGCACATTCAGAAACTGGGAAAATGGGTCACTGGGTGGGTCCATGTAGGTGGACTTTGGTCAGGACTCTTTATTATCTCTTCTCATACCCCAACTTGCACAAGGGGGCGCAATAACCCTTCAGGTCTCTAGGTATCCGTGTCAATAATAATCCTCAAAAAAATTTTTTTTTTGTTATTTCTCTTTCCCTAGTACAGTTGCCTACGTAAAGGGCCACAGGTCCCCTGGGTGAAGGACTTGCAGAGGTGTCCTCTTCTTCCTGGGGAATGAGCCTCCCTGTCTGTTGATGGGTCCTGTGTCTGATAACTGGCTCAGGTCTGGAAATTGGGCAAGGGATGATGCGGTTTTATGAGGATGACTTCCCTCAGCCACCTGGTCAATCACCCTTCATTTCTTCTGATGTTTACAAACTGAGTAGTACCGTTGCCAGATGCCTGGCTAGGTTCCTCATAGCAATGGGGCCCTTTTAACAGAGGCCAGGTGCCAGCTCTCACTCACCAGAAGACAAGGGGCAAGAGGAGGATGGGATGAAGCCATGCAATGAGCACAATTAGGAGCAGGATGGATGGACAGGCAGCCGTGCAAGACTGACCTGGTGAAATAAGTCAAGCAGAGAAAGACAACTGTCATGTGGTTTCACTCACTTGTGGAACAGAAGGAATAGCAGGGAGGACATTAGGAAAAGGAAGGGAAAAACGAAGTGGTGGGGAGGAGAGGGGGAAATGGACCACGAGAGACTATGGACTCCAGGAAACAAACAGGGCTTCAGAGGGGAGGGGGGTGGGGGATGGGCTAGCCCAGTGAAGGGTATTAAGGAGGGTGCGTATTGCATGGAGCACTGGGTGTTATACACAAGCAACGAATCATGGAACACTACATCAAACACTAAGGATATACTGTATGGTGACTAACATATCATAAAAAAAAAAAAGACTTATGGAGATGGCTGCTAGACTATGACATCCCTTGGGGGAAAAAAAGTCCCTGGCTGGATTTATGCTGCTGCTCAACCCTAGGTAAAGTCTAACGTCTAGGGGGGGCCATAGGGAAACGATTCTGTGCTGTGGAGAAAAGGTCTTCGTATTGTCTTAAAACAAGGGGAAATGCTGGCTGAGCAGAGTTTTCAGTGTTCTCCTCCCTTTCACTTACTCAGGAAAGCCCCTTTGAAAGCTACGTGGGAATTTCTCTGGCTTTCAGACTTGGCTTTCAGTTCCTTATTAAATGCCCACAGGCTTTTATTTGTTCTTTGTAAAAAATCAGTGGAACCTAGGAATAGCCATTTGTTATGATGTGGATGTTTGTATCTTCCATACCCCTAAATTCGTATGTTGGAATCCTAACCCCAAAGGTGATGATATTAGGAGGTGGAGCCTTTGGGAGGTGACTGGGTCATGAGGGTGGAGCGCTCATGAATGGGATTGTCCTTATAAAGAAGACCCCAGAGACCTTCCCCGCCCCTTCTGCCATGTGAGGACCCAGAGAGAAGATGGCCGTCAGTGAACCAGGAAGTGGGGCCCCCTCAGACACCGATTCTGCCAGCACCTTGATCTTGGACTTACAAACCTCCAGAACTGTGAGAAATAAATTCCTATTCTTTATAAGGCATGCAGTCTATGGTATTTTGTGCTAGTAACTCAAATGGACTTAGACACAATCTCATTGTTCTTATAGCTCCTGTTTCCTTGAACTTCTGAAACGCCTGCCACCTCCCATCGCTAGTGCCTTCCTTCCCCTGGTGTACCCTTCCCGTGCACCTAGACAGTGCCCTAAAATTACAGCTCTGCTCACGTCCATTTAGGGTTGCTAACTTTTCTCAGCCTTGCCGTGTTTTCAGCTGGGTCTATTATCAGATGTCCCATTTCCACTGAAACCTTTGCACTAATTTCCTGAGTACAAGCAGCCTAGGTTTCACCTCTAGTTTCCCCATCCTATCTTCCCTGATATCTCTGCTTTGAATTTCTATTGACAGAGGCCAACGCTTCATTACCTGTAAAAACTTCACGGTAATATGTTGGGTCCCAGGATTCATCTGTGACGGTGGAATATTTTTCTCAGATAATTTTATTTTCTTCCTTTTTTTCTTGGTATGACTTGGTATTGATCTGTGCTGGGAACATTTTCCATTTTTGTCGAAATTTTGGTGAGTTAAGTCCTTTTTAAACTAGACCTTTGCAGGGGGCTGGGTTAGGGAGTATGCTGGGGTCATGGTCCAGAGTAGCAGAACTTCTGAGGCGTGGAGAGTACGTGCTGGAGTCTGTTCTTTTCTTTCAGCCTTTATTTCTCGCAGTCAGCAGCTGCAAGGATACTCACAGCTGCGGTTTCTTCCCTCCACCCTGCCTCAGGTACAGACAGCTTCCTGCAAAAGTGCTTTTCCTCGGCCACCCCACTTCCCCGGCTATTCTTGTGTTTCATTTCTACCTGTTCAAACAAAGGAATATCGGTGTTGCTCCTAGGTGTAAGCCGCTTACTCTGGAGAGCTGTGTTCTTTTGGTACCTGAGATGTTGGACCGTCGGGAGCTTTATCCTGTGCTGTTTTTCTTCCCCTGCATCTGGTAGCCCTTCCCCAGAGTCCAGAATCAGAGGTGCATTCTTTGTAAAGATGGAGTTTGCGCTTCTATGTCTGGTCCTATCTGTGGCTTTAGGTAGACATCTGAGAAGATAAACGAGCAGTACAAACCGTACCTTTCCCTTTTAAAACTGGAGGGTTGGTTCAGCCTTGGCTTTGATATTCAAAGTTAGACAAAGCTCCTAGTTTCTGAACCACAATACTGATCTTGCATGAGTTTCTAAGAAACTGGGCTCAGGAATTCCAAGATGGAACTCCATGAAACCTAAGGAGGCATCCAAGAGTTTTTAAGTCCTCCTGCAATGTTAGAAAGAAAACATTACTTCAGATTTAAAAGCCTTTTCCGCTCTATGGACATGGTATGTGGCCGTGAACTTGATCTCTGTGCATGTTTGATTAGTGGAGTAAGGCATAGAGTTTAATAGAACAGGTTTTGGAATCGGGGCTCTGGGTTCCTATATTTAGAACCATGGGCAAATAATTTCTCTTCGCTGCCATTTCTTCATCTGTAAATGGGGCTGATGATAGCCACCTTCTAGGGCTCTTTTGAAGAATAAATTTAGATGATATATGCAAATCACTCAGCCCAGGGGCGGCTACACAGAAAGTGCTCGATAAGCGGCATCATCTACCAGAGCAGGAGGAACGGGAGAGTTCCAATGGAACGTGGAGACGAAACTGTAGAGTAACATAAACTGTAGAGTACCGGAGGCATATCTGCTGTAGCATCACTGTCCTGCTCTTAGTTAAATTACCTTCTGGTCGGGAGGCCGCTTACTGTAATAAAAAGCATGCTAACCTTCACCAGACTCATACAGACCTGGGCTCTCATCACAGTCCAGCCAGTTACTAACTGTAACTTAAGCACATTACTTGACCTCTTTGAGAGGTTCATAATAACACCTGTCTCAAGGGGTATTTCAAGATCAAAGAGAGACGATTTACCTTAAAATTCCCAGCATAGATCAGCACTGGCTCTCTACGGTTCTATGGATGTCTTACCTCCATGCTGGGCTGTCATCACTGCTCTCTGCACTGCTTTTCTCCACAGAGGAAGAGCATAACTTAAAAGGGTTACTAATCCCTCGAAACCCTCTGATCACAGATAAACTCATTTCCCGATCCTGCCACGTAAGCCATTGATCTGGTTTTGATGACCCAATCACACACTGAGGACCACATTAAGGTTGTCACTCAAAGCTGTACTCATGATCAAAGTTCTGGAGCAAGGCTTGCTTCTGCCCACGCACTGTGGGGATAGCACCAAACGACATGATGGAAAAGATAACAGACCCCCACCGAGTCATTTGCTCACAGATCAAGCTTTTGTTCTGGCTCCTTGAAGAGTAGGAAACTCAGTGTTGAAAAGTGATAAAGACAGTTTGTACTTGTTGTTCTTGTTGTTTTTAAGATTTTATTTTATTTTAGAGATGTGGGGGAGAGGAGGAGAGTGACAAGCAGACTCCATGCTGAGCACAGAGCTCAAAGTGGGGCTTGATCCCACGACCCTGAGATCATGACCTGAGCCAAAATCAAGAGTGGAAAGATTAACTACTGAGCCACCTAGGCACCCTGACAGTTCATAGTTGTTTTTTTTTTTTTTTTTGACAGTTCATAGTTTTATTGACTGTTTTAGGTGAATGCATATGTAAACTCAGCATCTAAAAAATATCCACATTTAAGTCATAAAACATGCACAAAAATTATGTTTTTTAAAAAGTAAATTTCTTATGGAAAGGGTTAGTTTTCAACTAATCAACACAAAGACTTATGGAAAATCTGTCAAACAAGCAAAACAGACATCAGTTGGTAGAAAATAAATTTAAAATTGCTTTTTAAGGGGCACCTGGTGGCTCAGTCCGTCAAGAGTCTGACTGTTGGTTTCAGCTCAGGTCATGATCTCAGGGTCCTGAGATTGAGCCCCACATCGCTCAGTGTGGAGTCTGCTTGTCTCTCTCCCTCTGCTCCTCCCCCTGTGCTCTTTCACTCTTAAATAAATAAAAAGTTTTTAAAAAAATGTTTTTTAATTCAGAAAATTCTACAAACCTGTAAACTCTTTTATGGGAAAATATACAAACAAGCAAAAAAATATAAATAAAGAGCTGCTGTGATCCCACCTATCTGGAGAAACTTAGATTGGCAAATAACCCTTGGATGCTTTCTCTGTATATGTTTACTTATTTTTATTTTTATTTTTTTTTATTTTTTTTTTTAAAGATTTTATTTTACTTATTTTTAAAACAAAAATGGGATCCTTCCATATAAATTGTCACCCAACATAATTGAATTTTACTGAGTCTTTATTATTGACTGTGTAGTTTGTTTCTAGATTTTCACTGTTATAAACTTTGCAGAGCAGAAACAGCTGTAGAGAATGACTTGAGAAAAAATGTAGGGGAAAAAAATCAAAAAAGTTTCTACAAAATGGACAAAACTGCTTAGAGGTATGTAAATGTCAACAGAAGTCATCCTCTGTGGTAGACCGAAAGTATCAGTACGCACCCAGTCTCTGGAGATTATTATTATTTTAATTTTTTTGAGAGAGAGAAAGAGAGTGTGCACACACTCGAGTCAGGGGAGGGGTAGAGGGAGAGAATCTTCAAGTGGACTCCCTGCTGATCGCGGCCCTATGCGGGGCTCCACCTCACAACCCTGAGATCACGACCTGAGCGGAAACCAAAAGTGGGGCACTTAACCGACTGCACCACCCAGGTGCCCCTGGGAATTATTATTTTTGATCAAATTATAATTTTGATCAAACTGTCAATTTACCAACTTGTTTCCTTCCAGTGCACCCAGCCCCTTGTTTCGTCACCTCCCAGCCCTCCCCCATGTCTGTTCTCCTGTGTACTGCGTTTCCAACTAGCCCAAGCATCTCCGTCATCTCCTGTCTTTCTAGAACATCTGCCCTGCTAATCTCTAGTTTTTGATGAACTCTACCACCTGCTTTCTGCCCTCCTGCCCTCCTACCTGCTGCGTACTGCTCTTCAGCCTGGACTGTCCTCCCTGCCCCTGCCTTCCACCCCAAGACAAGTCTCTTATCTTGTCCCTCTTCTGAATCTCCACAATTTATTTCTCCTGCTTGCTCGTTGCATGGCCCTGGCTATACTCCTCCATCACATGAAGCCTCGGATTCTCAGTTTGTAAAATAAAGGTCATATAAGTTACCTTTGACAGGAAGTGGAAGGAAGAATGAAGTTTCTAATACACTCGGCAATGAGGGAAAGATTTCCTCCTGGAGGTAAACTAGAAAACTCTCAAACAATGGAGGCGATCACGTCTGTGGTCTGTAAGACAAAATGTTGTCTGTAAATGTGTGTTGTCACGATTGGGAAATGCACAGAGCTCCAACCAGAGGGAAGGAGAGGAGTGGTAGTACACAGAAGAAAGCCAGATGCCCCGGCCAATTAGGGAGGCTTGGTAGACACCAGATTCCACTTAGAGGGTCCTGAGGCCTCCGCACCTCAGACTTAGGGTTTTGCACACCCACCCGTGCTTTGACTGGGGGTGGAGAGACCCAGCCCAGACTCTGTCTTTGTTTCCAGGGCCCTTCCCCGCTCAGAGCTTGGTAGAGAGCCAGAGGGTATCAGAGGCACTCCGTAGGGTCATTGTCTTTCTTAAATGTTCAATGAACATATCGTATTTCATCAATGACTCCCCTCTCCTTGTCCAGGAACCACATTTTAAGTTGGCGTGAAAGCTTAGCCCAAGCCTCCTTTCTCTCTTGGTGCTGCTGAGACAGAGCACTCACTGCATTCGCTCTGTGTGTGTTCCCCTGCTGGCTGTGCCACGTGCTAACTGTGCCCGTGACAAAGTCATTTCACCTCATGAATGGTCATCTGGAGAAGGAATAATGCCCCTGACCTCGAACAACATAGGTCCACTCACACGGGGATTTTTTTTCTGTTAAATACGGTACAGTACTGTAGATGTATTTTCTATTCTTTATGATTTTATTTATTTATTTACTCATTAAAAGTAATCTCTACACCCAACATGGGGCTCGAACTCACGACCCCGAGATTAGGAGTCACATGCTCTACCAACTGAGCCAGCCAGGCGCTCCCTTTATGATTTTCTTAATAACATTTTGTTTTCTCTAGCTTATTTTACTGGAAGAATACAGTAGTATATGTCAATTGACTGTTTATGTGATCAGTAAGGCTTCCGGTCAATAGTGGGCTATTAGAAGTTAAGTTTTCTGGGAGTCAAGAGTTATATGGGGATTTCTGACTTGTGCGGGGTGAGGGTGGGGTTGGCACCCCTAAACCGCAAGCTGTTCAGGGTCCACTGTGCTACAACCACACAGAATTGTTAAAAGTGTTACCCAAATAAAAGCCAGTCCCTCCCTTCCCTGCCCGGTTTATGTGTGAGGTAACAAAAGGCCAGTGGACCTGACTCTAGAAACTTTGAACAAAAAAATAATGTAGATCATTAGCATATCTTCCTTTGAAGGGCATCTTGCAGTATTTTCTACAGTGATTGCGGTGGAAAGTTTCTCAGACTCTAGTATGGATGCCACTCCCCACCCACTCCGTGGTTCCTGTGAGAGAACAGGCTAAAATCATGTCTTTTCTCACTACCGGGATGCTCTTGGCCCTGACTCCCTACTGGAAACCTCCATGGGACTTCAGCTCCCACATCTGGCCCACACCACACTCGAGGACACAGACAGCAGCTGAACCAGCCCATGCTTTCTCCTTCCCCCTCACTGTCCTGAAAAGGCAGCATCTAGAAGTTTTCAGAGCCCCTGAGAAGTGTGGTTCTTTCCTCACTCTCTGTTATAGACTATGCGTTTATGTGTCCCTAAATGCAGATGTTGAAGCCCTAACCCCCAGTGTGATGGTATTAGGAGGTGGGGTCTTTGGAAGGCAATTAGATTTAGATTAGGTCATGAGGATGGGGTGCCCAAGATGGGATGAGTATGCTTGTATGAAGAGAAGGAGACCAGAGCTTGCTTTCTCTCCATCGTACAGCAAGATGGCAGCCGCCTACATGCCAAGAAGTGGGCCCTTTTACCAAGAACTAAACCTGCCAGCACTTTGATCTTAGACTTCCAGCCTCTGGAATTGTGACCAAAAAATCAACATCTGCTGTTCAAGCCACCGAGTCTGTGATATTGTTATAGCAGCCTGGGCTGACTGACACACTCTCATTGCTCCTTTCTCAATCTTTATGGGGACTATCTGATGAATGTAATGCTCCACCAAGTTACATGAGGATTAAGGTGTAGCGAAGTAAGTAGAATGCCAGTTATAGAAGTAAACAGGAAGCCGGATTCTGGATCATGGATTCAGTACTTGTCAAAAAATCAAAAGAGTTGGTGAACCGTAGTTGGTTCTGTGTCCTTGTAGAAATCTGCCTCTCTTGGGTGTTGTGGATCCTTGCTTGGTGCCGGTTTTGTAGGATGTGGAATGGGAAGATGTGCTTTCTTATTTCCAGGCCCTTATTCCCAGTCCAGGTCATTCCCATTCTCTGCTCATGGTCTGGCTCAGTTTTTACTTTGAGCACTCAATATGATTTCAGTGATATTCAAATGATTTCTACAGGGTTTGCTCCTTCTAACATAGCCTGCAAAATACCAGGTGCTATAGACCGAGGGCTTGTGTCCTCCTGAAATTCATATGTTGAATCCTAATCCCCAGTGACAGTATTCGGAGGTGGGGCCTTTGGGATGTGAGGAGGTCATGAGAGTTGGAGACCCCATGAATAGCCTGATGCCCTTGTAAAAGAGATCCCGTAGAGCTCCCTTGCCTCTTCTGACATGAGCACAGACTGAGACATCACACAGCTTGCTTATTCACATGTAGCTTCATGGTCCTGTAGTTGCATTCAAATAAATAACAGACTGGCAAATAAGAAAAGAAGAAGACAATAAGAAGAAGGAACCTGGCTGGCTGGCTGTGCTGACAGGAGCACAGAGACCATCATGGACCCAGCTTGGGTTTTGGACAAATAAATCTGTTCACATCTTTTTCATCTGTTCACCAGGTCTCTGCACCCCCCACCCCCCAGGGAGGAGTGCTGTCTCCTACAATCTGGTCTACCCACCTCCCACCACAGACTGGGTGGAGACACAGCCCCAGATCTACCTTGTCTCTCTCCAATGAGATCTTAATCTCCTGCTGGGTTGAGTCATTGCCTGTGTGTCTAAACCAAAGTTCCTTCCACTGAGAATTCAGTCTGACTGCCTCCCAACCACTGCACATCTTCCTGCCTCTGGGAAGGGCGTGTTCCCTAGAGTTGTACACATCCTTGGTTCGTGCCCTGACTGACAATTTCTTCCTAGTTATGTTGCCTACCTCTAGCAGTCTTCAATATGTCTGGTCCATTTTTCCTACCCCCTTTCCCTTCTGCTAGGCTGAAATACTACCTGGTTGACCACAGGCTCCTAGAAGCAGCAATGCCTTTGGAAAAGTCTTCAGATTCCACAGCTGAGTGTGAACCTGAGAATCAGGTCTATGTGTGACCTTGAACCTAAGCCTGATTACATTTGAGCCAACAATCTGGAGGAGGAATGACTCCCCAGCTTTGGAAATCCTCAACTCTAAAATGGAGCTGACCCCCACAAACCTGGGTCTCCAAGCCAACCCTGGAAACAAACTGTCCCAAGCCAGGACTGGTTCCTTCAAAACTGCAGTTGAGTGAGGACTCCATCCCTGAGTATGTTTGTCTTATTGCCAGAATGTTCCCCTTCTCACTGAGGGCTGATTGCCACAGCTCTGGGGATGACCTTACCCTAGGACTCAGGATCTCTGTCCTAATGCCATACTATATTTTATTAGGATTTTTGCCTTGACAGTCGTACGTGAGAATGGCTTATAGTTTTCTTTGGGGTATATTTACTAGGTATCACTACTGTGCTGGCTCATACAATAAATTTGAAGGCTTCCTCCATTTTCTATCCCCTGGAACAGCACATCAGGATTCACTGGCCCTAAGGGTTTGGTAAAATTCCCCTGTGGACTTGCTGCTATTTTGGACAGTAGGACTTTGCTCTTCTTCCCTATTTCTCTTGTGATAGTTGGTCTATTTAAATTTTATAACTTGTCTAAGGCCCATTTTAAGAAATTATACTGTCCTCCAAATTAACTCCTTGATCCAGATTTTCTGACTTGATAAAACTCAACAAAGTCTTCTCTTAATATAACTTTATTTTCCTCTGTGTCTGGAGCAACTCGCCTTGGTTAAAAATATACTTTGGGGGCGCCTGGGTGGCTCAGCCGTTAAGCATCTGCCTTCGGCTCAGGTTATGATCCCAGGGTCCTGGGATCGAGCCCCACATCAGGCTCCCTACTCGGTGGGAAGCCTGCTTCTCCCTCTCACACTTCCCTTGCTTGTGTTCCCTCTCTTGCTGTCTCTCTCTGTCAAATAAATAAATAAAATCTTAAAAAAAATAGTAAATAAAAATAAAAAATACCTTGTATATTTGTATTTTCTTCTTGTTTTCTTGTTTAGCTAACAGCTTACCTATTTACTTTTGAACAATCAGCTCCTGGATTTATTTTTTAATTCTGTATTTTTCTGTTTCATACACCATCATTTTAGGCTTTTATCTCTATTCATTACATCCTCCTGCTTTTCAAAGTTATATTTTGTTTGATTACTATCTTCTTGCGTGGGTACTTAATTCGTTTCATTTATTCTAACTCTTTAATTAATATGATCATTTAAAATCATGATCTTAGGAATATGTAGCTAAATCCCATGGGTTCTGATGTGTCATTTTCACTTTCATACTCTTGAAGGAATTTTCTATTTTTTTGGTTTTTCTTTTTAATCCAAATGTTATGTAAGCCTTTAAAAATTTCCAGGGAGTAGGAATATTTTATTTTCTGTTTAGTCATTAATTTCTAGTTTTATTGAATTGTGATCATACAATATTATCCATATGGCTCTACTTATTGGGCTATATGAAGACTTTGCCTGTGGCCTAAAATATGGCCAACCGTGAATGTTTGTTGCAAGGACACTTGAAAAGATGAATCTCTGTTTCAGGATACAGAGTTTGATATATTTAGTTCTACCATAATAAGTTAATAATATATTAGTAATATGTTACTAATTATATTACTATTACTATATACTATTACTATATACTATTACTATTATATTAGTAATATGGTACTAATATGTTATTAATTTAATATTAATATATTATCTTCACATAATATATTAATATATTATCTAATATACTTACTATTAACTATATTAATATATTAATAACATATCTAATATTACATATATATAATTAATAGAATATATTTTTAGGTCTTCTCTATCTTCTTTTACCTCCTGTGCCCTTAGTCTGACAAGGACTATCAATTATTTCTAACTATTTATTCTTTTTATATCTCCTATAGTGTTTCCTATGAATAATGAAATTATGATATTCGGTGCATAGGTACTCCTATTTTTTTCCTCATTGCGAATTGCAACTCTTATGATTGTAAAATGCCCTTCTCAATCTCATTTAACGCTTTTTGCCCTGAAATCAGTAAGTTTGTGACCCCTGATTTCTTTACGTTTGCGTATTCCTGGTGTATCTTTTCTGTTCTTGTGTTTTCAAACTTTCAGAATGACTATTTTATGAATGTTCTTGTGCGTAACATAGAGTGGCGTTATGGCCGGTGCTCCCATCTGAAGCTGCATTTTTCAGACAAGTATGTTGGCTTGTTTAACGTTTACTCATGTGAGATGTTCGATCTTAGCTTTGCCTGGCGTGTTGTTTTGTTATGCTTTCTGTTTTGTTACTTTTCCAGACAGCTCGCTCTGTGCTTTTGTTTGAGTTTGTAGCTGTGTGTATGTGTTTTGTTTTGTTTTTCTTTAAGATTTTAAATTTTATTTATTTGACAGAGAGACAGCCAGCGAGGGAGGGAACACAGGCAGGGGGAGTGGGAGAGGAAGAAGCAGGCTCCCAGTGGAGGAGCCCGATGTGGGGCTCGATCCCAGGACTCTGGGATCACGCCCTGAGCCAAGGCAGATGCTCAACGACTGCGCCACCCGGGCGCCCTTGTGTATGGGTTTTGATCATTTGGAAGGTTTGCATTTTTGTCCTCGGTTCCTGTGATTATAATGATAATGTTACTTGATGTCTTTAATCATCTATTTCTTTAGATTGTTGACTCCCTACTATATTTCTTTCTTTTCTCCCTTTTCCTAATCACCAGATTTTAGTTGATTATATATTTTTCTTAGTATGTTCCTTTGTAGGAAGATGTGTAATTTGAGCTCTATTATTTATTAGCTCGAAATATTTTTACCTCTCATTATAGAGGTGAAAATCCTATTTACACGAAATCCCATTTCCCCTTTCCTCCCACTTTTTGTTTTATCGTTTTAAAATTGTGAGGCTTTATAACATTTACGTTCTCTTGTGTAACCCTAAGCTCCTCATCTACCGTCTCCTTTGTCGGACACTTAATTGAGTGCATCCGTTTTGCAGCCACTTTCCCATACCTCTCGCCTATGGCGATTTATTTTCAGCTTTGTGCTTAGACGAGGAGGTTTTGAATGAATGAGAACGAAGGGATTGGAACGTTTCTACCCCCTATCCTATTAGAACGCAGTGGACTCCCGAAGACGGTCTTTGCAGCCTTTGGACCATTTCTCCTCCTCACCATCTGGGGTCACTGCCAGGCTCTCCCGAGTCTGATCTTTCACAAACTCGGGCCACTGCGACCCCTCATGGCCGGAGAGAAGGACGCCGGCGGAGGGGAGGTGCGGTGCGGTCCTCCTGCCGGCAGAGGGCGGAGCGGCGGAGCGGCCAGCGGCGCAGGCGCAAGCGTGCCTCTCTTCCGGCCGCACGCGTTCCCTGACCCCGCGCCGCCGCGCGCCCTGCGGACTCCGCGTAGGGGTTGGCGCCGGTTCGGGTCTTGCGGTCGCGGGCTTACGCCGACTGCGCCCAGCCCGCCGTCTCCGCGGCGCTTCGGCCCCGGTGCGCCGCCGCGGCTCATGGGGAGAGTCGGCCGGGCGGGCCGGGTAAGTGACGCCGGAGGCGGCGTCCTGACGGGCGGCCTGGCGGGGAGCCGGGGCGGGAGCGCCTCCCTGGGCGGCGCTGGACGCGAGGCCGCGGCTTTAGGCCGCGCCGCCAGGGGGGCGAGAGGTCCCGGGCCGGCCCCCGGGAGCCGCCGACGCCCTCGGTCTCCAGGCTGCGGGCCCCCGGCCCCGGCTGCGGCCGACCCGCCGTGTTTCCCCTCGCGCCCGCCGCCTTCCTCCTTTATTTGTCTCGGGTCACCGGGCCCTTGAGCTCTTCCTGTCTTCTTCCTATTCTTCCCTTTCCCATCTGTGTGTTTCCTCTCTCGGATCCGAGCACGTTGTGGTGGTGTTTTTTTTTTTTGTTTTGTTTTCTTTTTCTTTTCCCCTCTCCGTCGGTCCTGTTTTGAAAAAGTTGTTCGGTCCCTAGACCCTGGTAGCCAGGCTTGTGTCACCTGTGGCCCAGCACACTTGGTCCCTCTCCAGCGCCCCGGGAGCGGAGAGGAGGGGAGCCGCTTCCTTCTCGGGCCGCGGGACGGGGAATTCCGGATGTCGACGTCTCTCAAAGGCGTAGGTTTACCTAGACAGGTGATGGAAGACAGAACTGCGGCGTTCCTCGGTCCCTGTCCTTGTGGAGCGGTGTTGTAGCCTTGAGGCTCCATCCCCAAACGTGTTCCCGGAGCATTTCCCCTTCCCCGGACCTTGTGTCCTGAGCAGCAGATGCAAGATAATTAAGATTGGGTTCCTATTCACAGGGAGTTTGGTTTCTAGGGAAACAGGCATTAAAAATCCATGCCTGAGTTGATCCAGAGGCTTCCCAGAGGGGGTGATGCTTATAACTGAGTCTGGGAGGTGTTTTGTTAGGTGTGCAAGAGGGGGGAAAGTCTCCCTGCCGAGGAAAGAAGTGTAAAGGTAGCAGAGGAGAAGCACCATAGTGCGTCCTGGAAACTGCAGGTAGGGTAGTTTTGAGGAGGGGGTAGTCGGGTGGGCTCCAGATAGTTCTTTGAGAAGGCGGTAGAGGAGAGATGCAGAAGGTCCTTACTGCTAGAGCCAAGCCTAGGGATGGAAAATAGCGTGTCCTCGAGAAGTGCAGAGTTCTGCATATACTCCCGTGAGCACTGTGTCTCCTGGCAACAGGTGGAGTTTGTAAAGGATGCACCTCAGTTTCCACACATTGAGGGGATAAAGGTCACCGCCATTTTTACTGTAATAGAGATATTCGAGGAATAGGGGCTAATGCATTAGTAGCTTAAGCAGATGGTGTGTTTTAGAATTTTATTAAGAGACGTGCTGCCTCCTGTACAGCTTAGAAGGAGTAGGTTGTGAGACAAGAATATAACAAGGTGTGATAAACGTGTAATCAGTGGAAAGCTGTTGTGTTGGTGGTTTTGTGATAACTAAAGATAGCCTTTATGGAAAATAAGAATTTGGGGGGAATTGGTGTGTTCCCAACTGTGAATGTATAGAGTGGATTTCTTTTTTTACCTGGTTCGTTTTAAATTACCTTCAGGGAACAGATGACCAGGGCTAGTGACCCCCCAAGTCTGTCATAACAGTGAATAGTGAAGGACGTTTTGTTACACACCCATACTTCAGGTGACTCTCCTGGACTTCGTTGAGTACACCCTAGCCTAAGAAGGGACGTGACCAGGGTGTCAGAGGTGAAGATACAGGGGGAAAAATGTTTTCGTTCTTTAGAAGGTTGTAAATTTTACACGGGGCAGATGCCTTTTATTGCTCAATAGCTGTATTTTTTGTGAACATCAACGTGCACCGCCCCTCGTAGTTCCCGTCCTTTTCCTTACGGTCTGTATATACTTCCCATGTTCCTTAGGCTTCCTTTTTGCTTTATGATACATGAGTATCTACTTAGCGATTTAAAAAAAAAACAGGTCTCTTATCATGCTGCTGCTTTAGGTGTTCAGAACTCAGACTTTAGTTGTATGGTGGTGGTCATTTTTCTCCCATTATGGTGTACAACTTAAAATTCAGCACACTTATGTCAAATACCACTTACAGTAAGTTATGTCCTTAAAAAGCAGATCTGAGGATCTTACTGTTTCATAATGTGATTTAAGTAGGTGCACTTGATAACATTTAGAAAATATTAATGAAGTGCTTACAGTGTTCAAAGCATTGTGTTCAGCTGGAGATACAAAGATGAAGACAAAAACAGCCCTTACTCCTTAAGAGGCTTGTAATAGAGGAAGAGACAGGCGTGTCAACCAGGAGGCAGCGTAACCTGTCGAAGTTGCAGCTCCGAGTGTGTTCAGGGGAAACAAGTTGAGGACGGAGAGTTTTATATGGGGGTGGCAGTCACCGAAGGCTTCAGAGATGCGCTTGAGAGATGAGATAGGTGGGCTGCTTCTGAGAAGACTTGTTCCATGTTCTTTTTCTATTACTTGCACGTTTAAAAAAATACTTTGCCAGCTTAGGTAGAATTTTAAGAAGTCATCATTCTTCTGGCAGAACCATGTTACTGTGTTTCTTCTTAAGAAAAAAAAAATGGCGTCTACGTGAAAGATGCGTTGATCAAAGCATGGTGTTACCATGAAAAAATAGCAGGTATTTTAAAGTTCTAAAAGTCACGTGTCTGCGTTTGCATTTGACCTGGCTTAAAGTGTATCCAAATGTTAGAAAGCGCTAGTTTTTATTACCTGGCACTAGACTTCATGAAATAAATGTGTTCTGTCATTTAAGTAACATCTCAGCAGTAATTAGGTTACGTTCATGTGCTGGCAGTCTTGTCAATGCTGTCACATTTCAGTGACTGCAGTGGGGAGAATGAATGAATCAACTCTGGTATATTAGAAGCGCTTCAAACAGCTAAAATTAAAATGTGCACACCTTTTAAGGAAATCACATTATATAAAAGGAGGATAGTAAGGAATTAATGGGACTGGGATTCAGGGTGCTGCCCACCCCTGGGCTGGGAAATCACTTAAATGGGATTGGGGGGGGGCATCGGGGTTGAATGTGGTTTTTTGGTCCAGATTCTGACTCTTGTGGTAAATTCACTGGTGCTGTAGTGTTACAGTAATTAAAAGCAGGCCATACGTGTGTGGATGGATAATGAGTGTGTCATTCCTGTGATTAATCCAGTTTTGTGAATTTGAAGTTCCGTTCAAGCGAGAAAAGTGAAGAAAGCTCTTCCTCAGTTACTGTGACGTGCAGATCTGATCTATAAGCTCTGTGTTACAGAAAACCAGCAGATGCTGGTAAGATGACATCAGTTTCTAATATTTGAAGTGTGTTTTTGAAGGTTTTGAGAACAGAAACAGGGAGGTTTAAATGAACATAAGGTTTTGCTGCATAGTGGTTTTCGAAGCTTGGAGAGGGAGGCAAATCAAATGGAATTGTCAACAGACCGTCTTCGTTTTGGAAGTGGACTCACTGTAGGTATGGCCCCGTGGGACCTCATTAATTCCGCCATGAAATCTTTGCTGAATACTGGATTCTTGGATGGAAGAACTCTGGTGAAGGAAGAGATCCTCTATACTGTTTGACTTCCTTTTAACCCCCGAATTTGGGGAAGTATTTCCATGAAAGTTAACTCTTCTTTGTAGGGAGATGTACTAGTGTTAATTAGACAGCAGCCTGTTCCCTCACGCCCTCTCCCCCGGTGCTGCTTCTCCCTTCCTTTTACCTATTCTTTTCTGTTTGTGTGTGGTAACTGTACGGAACACACAATTTGGGATTGAACCATTTTAAGTGTATGGGACCATGGCAGTAAGTACATACGCATCCTACAGCCATTAGCACCGTCTTTCTCCAGGCCCTTTTGCCTGGAACCTCAGCCATTGTGTCGTTTCACTGCTGATTCATGTGGCTACACCGACTTTACTTAATTATTAATACCTCAGCAAACGTTAATTTATTAAATTCCCACCCTGTGCCAGAAATTGGAGATGCACAAATGGATAAGCTAATCTTTTCCCTATAGTTCAGTGGTCATTGGGTTAGCCTGTTTCCGTTGGCACGAACGTATTTGTAAATACCCTTTCAATGAGGTTCTTAAGTTTCTCATGAAGAGCTACTGGGAGAAGCGGAGTTTGGGTTGCAAACAGATTTTGGTAGTTTATCTTTGCTTATAATTTCCTAGAAAGCTTCATTGTTTATCTTTGTTTCCCAGAATGTGTTAATCTTCCCTTGCTTTTATGAGAATAAAGAGAAAACAAATGAACCCATAGTTTAACTACAGTTTGGTTTAGTGAGTAGTTGAATGAAGAGAGCCCACACGGTTAAACTAGGTTAGATGAAAGGTGCATGGTCGTTTTTGAAGTAGTTTGAGAATCACAGCAGTAAGCTGGACATTCAGTGTTGTTTTTCTTTGCTGTTGCTCTGAGTTCTTCAGATGAAATTTAAAGTTTCAGGACCTGTATTTAGATAAGAAGGATGAGTTCTGAATACCATGTGGGCTCTGAGGAAGGTGCTTGAAAGCCTCTGCAGCTTTTTGGTGCGTTGCCCTTCCTTCTGGGCACTCATCATTGGCCAGAAATTTCTGAAAAGATGGCTTGGGAGGGGGGTGTGCAAATAGAGCATTAACTGTGCAGTTGGCCCACCTTCCTATTCAGCTCTGGGTCAGACGTGATCGTAGTCTGGGGGGAGTGCAGTGAACTCAACAAACTGGATCTAGGTTTTCGTGGACTTTTCCCGTAGTGTGGATTAAAATGGGTTCTGAGGTGGACGCCAGGGGGCTTTCCTTACTGTTTCTTTGTTGCCTCAGTGACTCTAGCTTAACGTGACAATGGGTTGCCAAGTTCCTGAATAAAAGGTTCACTTTGTCTGGAGCTGCAGGCAGTGGGCATTTATTTCCCTGTTGGATATGCTGTCTAGGAATCTCTTTGTTCCTGCTATCAGCTGAGCGGGTGAGTTGTCGCAGAAGCCTCACTGAGGAGAACATGCAAGCGTCCCTCGAGTTTTAGGTGATTCATTAGAGCAGTCAGCCACCCATACCTGGGCTCTCCTTTATCCTCCCTGTTTCAGTACTACCTTGGGGGCCTTTCATGTAGAAGTCAAACCTGAGAGCTTTTAAGTAATCTGAAGGTTGGAATATTAAGGAATAGAAGAAACGGAAGAGCAGCAACAGTTGCGTGGGGCCCTGACTTCCCGGCTCAGAGCTGCTCTGCTTAGAACCAGACCACCTCTTCTTGGGGGGTAATGTTGGTACCCGCCCCTGTTGTCCGCACCCCACACAGAGCGGAACCAAGGTCAGCCAGGATGTTGCGGTGGCAGGGTCTTAGAATACCAGTGCTAGAAGGGCAGAGAAGTAAGCATATACCAGAGAGAAGTTTTTGCCCTGAGTCAGACACAACCGGTCGGGGGATTAAATATTTTCCTTCTCGTTTATATTACCTTCTCTTCCTGAGAGACAGACACAGGCGAAACAGGATTTGTTTCACAGTTTCTATGGCAAAGTGCTGTCTGGACCTAGGAACTGACAGATTTTTTGGAATGTGTCCATAAATCAGAAACTACCTATGCTAAGTATTTTGCAGTTTCAGGATTTCAGTCAATTTTTTTTCCTCTTTCCATCTGTGAGAAAGAGATTGATTTTTTATTTTTATATTTTTTTATTTTATTCTGTTGTGGTTTCACCCCGAATGTTGAGTCTTTTAAAAAGGTGACAGTAGGGATTTAGTGACAAGAGTTGTGGTGTTCCCATGACTAGGTTTGAAATGGGTCTTCCCACCATGACCTTGGGCAGATTTAGCTCCCAAAGTCCCAGTTCTGTAGCAGGCTCAGCTTCAGTGGTAGCCTCTAGTAGGTCCTCCAGCAGATACTGCATTTACTATCAGCCTGGCTTGATAAGGCTTCCTAAGGGTGAACTCTGCTGTTTTTGTTGTTGTCTTGCATTCCTCGGTTCTATAAGGATATTATGTATTAATCATTTATATGTAGATTATTGCTTATCTTTGTAGTCAATGTTATTAGAGATTACAGATTTCAACTTGATGGAATATGAAGGAAGTCAGGGTATTTATGATTTACCTCCCTACTCTCCTCAATAACCAATCATAATTTATGAAAATACAGCATCCATGATACCATTTCTGTTTTTTTTTTTTTATTTCTAGGCATATGTTTAGATTTCTTCTTTATAAAAGGTAGCTAATAGTGCTAAATCAACCTGGTAATGGGTTGTTGTAAGGTTTCTACTTTTGTTGTTGAGACAGAAAAGAATTTTTAAAACTTGGATACATACAGGGGTACTTGGGTGGCTCAGTTGTCAAGTGTCTCTGCCTTCAGCTCAGGTCATGATCCCAGGGTCCTGGGACTGAGCCCCACATCAGGCTCCCTGCTTGGCGGGGAACCTGATTGTCCCTCTCCCACTCCCCCTGCTTGTGTCCCCCGCTGTCAAATAAATAAATAAAATCTTTAAAAAAAAGAAAATTGGGTATGTATAATAATAGTATATAATTATTAATCATTATATGCAATAGCACAGAATGATTTCACTCATGAATTACTTGGCCACATGATCTTCGAGGTAGAAAAATTAATTGTTCAAGTTTATTTGTAAACTCATACGCAGATCCAGTGTCCTGTGTTAGAAGGGGCAGTGATTGGCTGGATGAGGTGCTCTCTTCCAGTACCTTTGACCTCTACAATTCCATGATACTGAGTTATTTTAACGTGAAAAGATGTGAAATCCTTCTTGTATGTTGGGTTCTTTAACCCATCCCCCTTGCCTTTCAGCATTAAACTGGAAAGATGTCCCTGTACGATGACCTGGGAGTAGAGACCAGTGATTCAAAAACAGAAGGCTGGTCCAAAAACTTCAAACTTCTGCAGTCTCAGCTTCAGGTCAAGAAGGCAGCTCTCACACAAGCCAAGGTAAGATACGCCCGCGGTGAGGAAGCGCAAATCTACGAAGCAGGATCCGCCTGAGGAGCACAGGTGCTCTGGGTTCAGCTTGCTCTTCTGCCTGTTCATCACATATGTGGGGTGCAGCAGTTCTGTGCAGAGAGGCTCTGGCTGCGGGCAGTAAGGAGTTTAAGTGATCGTGCTTCTCCGGGTCCTGGGAATAGAACTGGTTCAGGGAATCGGAATGGAGAAGAAGCAGGACTGTCCGTTTCCAGCAGTGACACTGGTTTTCAGGCTTCAGTGTGTCTGAGGTTGGCTGAAGATTTGGTTGAAATGTTGCTTCATTAGCTATATTCCTGGCTGGGGCCTGGGAGTCTGCTGTGTTCGTTGTAGGTGGTTTGGAAGCAGCATGTGGAGGAGTGAGGCTGTGCAGGAATTAATAATTTGTATGCCTTAGTGAGGGGTCAGGTTGCTTCTGAACGTGTCAGGCATATGTAGTCCGGGAGTGATTGGTTTTGTTCCTGTTGTATACACGTTGGGCACTGGCACCAGCTTTGAAATTGAACAACATAACGACATTAAGAACATACTATCAAATACTTGTAGGAATGAGAACGGTATCTGGTCTGCTTGTTGTTTTAGGGCCCTTATGTTTTAGAGCATATAACCCAGTGGAGACTGTATCCTCCTAAATGGGGTGAATATTGTCCTAATGGGGTGAAAACTGTGCTCTTTTCATGTGTGGAGCACAGATACACAGTATACATAGTGTAAATGTAAGTGTAACCTGGTAATGGGAGCACAGATACACAGTATACATAGTCTATCTGGGGTGAAGTTTTTTGGGCGGTGGGGGGATGTATGAAAAAGTTTCTTGAGGGGGGAAGCAGTAATGAAACAAGTTAACAAAACCTGCCTTAGAGAAACCTGCCTTAGAGATGTATTGAAATATTTACTGATAAAATGTTTGAATTTAGGGAATTGGCTTTAAAATAATCCATTATGGGGCAGGGGAGGTGAGGAGGCACCCGGAACACAATTGCCCGTAGGTTGGTAGCTGGTGACACTGGGCCTTAGAGATTTAAGGATTCGTGAATCTGTTCTCTTTACATTTCGTGTTTAGAATTTTACATCATAAACATTTTTTTTCAAGTTGGAATTATTTTTCTTTTCCTTTACTAGTAGGTGCTTCTGTTGAAGTGCTTACACGTGAGTGCTCAGTGCTGTGAAAGGTTTTTAGGGTTAGGATACCCACAGGTAAATCAACAGTGTCTGAAAATTTTAGTTTGTTTTGTCGATTCTGTTCATCAGGGTTTTTGTCTTTTTCAAATTCATCATGACGAGATTTAAATTTTTTTTATGTCAGTGTTTTTAAAGAGACAAAATTTTGTTTTAAAACAAGCTTTCACCCCACTTGAAGGGAAGATTAGCAAAACAAGTCTTGTTTTTCCTTTTAATTTTTTAAAATTGGTTTATTTTTTAAATCTTTTGAATTTCATGTAACTTTTGCTTTGCACACGAGATTTAGGAATACGGTTTTGTATTCCAGTGCCAGTACCATTTTATGTATTATTCTTCAAGGCCTAACATTCCCTTTTGTAAAATGGCTCTGGCTGTGAGGAGCAATCTCATCCTTAATAACATAAATTCAGTTAAACTTTAAGTGGGTGTAATTAGTGGACAGTCGCAGGTCAATGGGAGATAACAAAATAGAAAAGCAGAAGTCAAAATATGCTAGATATATACAGATGAAAAACTGGGCTAATTCTTCAGTTACTGGTGTAAATATTGTCAGCTTCGTGATTATTTGCAGCCAAATTTTAAAAATCCTAACTAATTTGTTTCTTCCTGTTCAGTGTAACTTCAGGATCACTTTCTCTATCCAGTCAGTGCATATTTATATCCTGTAGGTTAAAAACTAGCTTATATAAAATATGATTGAGAAAATACTTTCAAAAATATATTAAAAAGTTAAATAAAATTTGTTCATGTACTGATTTTTCTGTACTATTATTTTACTCACATGAGAAAGAGTGAGATTTTTTTTTATGAAGTCTGGACTCTTGGACATCCTCTTTAGTACCTGCTACAGTCTGCTTAATTTACACTTATCAGGTTTTCATTTCTCCAGTACAGTAATTTCAGCTCCTAGGACATCTCATGAGATTTCAAATAGGTTTTTAAAAGATAGGTCAGAATAAAAAGTGGCTGTGAAATCATTTCTGCTACTTTCTAATATCTTTTTGAGGTTACTGTGTGAAGTTAGTATTTTGGTTTTTTTTTTTGAAGGGAAGTGAAGGTACGTTGCATTGATTCTCTTAGGTTTAATTGACTAGGTCGGCCTAACCAAATCTGTAAAGGTGTTTGGTAGAGAAAACTTTACCTACAACTGAAAGATGGAGCTGTGGTCTCATTTGTGGAATAAAAGAAAAATACATGATTCTGATAACCTCCTCCATTGTCCTCTCAACTGGTGTTCACTTAGTGGATTGGATATTTAATGATTGGATTAAATTTGTTTCCTTAACATTATAAGCACTGTTAAACTCAAGAGGATGGTGGTTTATTTTGAGCCTTTTGTAGTAATAACAATGAAAACGTATAACATTTTAAATTGCAAAGGGGGAATTAAACCTTTGTGACCACAAGACCAGATGGTCCTCACTAGGCGCATGTGATGTTCGCACTGCTGCCAGACAGCCTGACCCCGCATGTGCGCGGTGATGCCAAATGGAGCACAGCACCGCACCCGTGAAGTACTCGGCTTCCAGGAGTTACAGGGCGTGGGGGAGTAAGTGAAACTGGACCACCAGGAGGTTACCAGACAGGTCTAGAACGTGCAGCATTTGACAGGCGTCGGGGAAAAGAGAAGGAGACAGATGCTGTGCTGGTGATGATGACAACAGCAGGGAAAGGAGTCTCTTCTAAATTGAGAGATTTCACAATCTGATGCATTGTGGAACTTTGGTATGATTCTGGTTCAGAATAAAATCAGCCATTTAGGCGTCATTTTAGGGGACAGTTTAGAAAATCTGAGTATGAATTGGGTAGGAAATGATACAGGGGATTATTGATGTTATTAGGTATGGTAATAGTACTGTGCTTATGTAAGAGAACGTCTGTAACATGAGGGGATTAAGGGAAGGTGTCTTGAGTCTCCAGCTTCCTCTCAGATGGTTCAGTGTAAGATATAGTGTACGGTAAAGAAAATGTGCTAACATGGAAACAGTGGTTCCTGGTACATGAATGAGTATTGTAAAGTTTTTTCTGTAGGTTCATAATAAAACAGGTAGGAGTTTAGATTCTACTGGGAGGGAAAAACTCCTAATCCACAAGTATCTTTCACTCAGCATGTAAAAACATACCTGTTCCTGGTGAAAGACTCCCACTAGTCCAAGTGTGTTGTGTTGTTACAGGTTTGCCCTCCTGTGCTCAGAGGGAAAAATCAGTGTTAGAGCTTTTTTCGTGTATTATTTTATATGCATATTTAAATAAAAGAGACCAAGCTTACTGTAAACATTTTATAAAATTAGAGGAAATTTGTGTTGTTAAAAAAAGGCTACAAAAACTGGTATATGGTTATGGTAATAATTGAATTAAAAGCTGTTGTTTTAAGATTGTTTTTCTCAGATTTGAAAGATTGTTATAAACAGTATGAGTTTTAATTTGAAGCTTCAGTGTACTTCTTTTGTTTTTCCATGATTTTAGAGCCAGAGAACGAAACAGAGTACAGTACTTGCCCCAGTAATCGACCTAAAGCGAGGTGGCTCTTCAGACGACCGGCAGATCGTGGACACCCCCCCACACGTCGCAGCTGGCCTGAAGGTAAGTCACAGCCCCGCCTGACAGGCTCTCCTGTTTCCTGTGCGTGTCCTCTGAGCCTGGTCCCCTCGGTGGGTCTTTGTAGGCTAGCCAGTGTCCTTTTCAACTTAATTGTAAAAATTAGTATTGAAAATAAAATAGTGCATTATAGAAAAATCAAAAACTGGAGATATGCAGAAAGGAAGACAGTAGGACATCAGTCCTATCCTCTGGAAGTCAGAAACTTTATATTTTGGAATATCTTACCATTCTCTGCCTCCTCTACTGTTCTGTGACTTGCTTTTCTCACTTTATATATGGTGACCGTTTGTGTTAAAAAGTGTAGGACTGTACGATCATTGTACTTCCTCACATGAGTGTACTATAATTTATTTAGTTCACTTAAAGCTGGATATATAGGTTGTTTCTGACTTCCGCTGTCATAAGGAATGTTAGTGCTTACTGTCTTATTGTGGGTGAAAACAGAGAAAAGGTTTAAATTCTACCAGCCTAACCTTTATTATCTCAGCGATTTTATATAATCTTAAAAACAAAGAAACAGACATGGTCATCTCTGTAAATAGGTTAGTGAGGATGAGGATACGGATAACTGAGAATCATAGTTCAAACGATACAAAATGAGGGATAAATGAATTCAGTGTAAACTGTGGTTAAAATCACACCCACCCTTCAGGTAACATTCATCCTTCTACAGATGGCAGTCAAGTAATATGAGTTTAAACAACACCGTGCACACAAATTGCTTGATGAGGAATGACCAAAAGGTTAGTAAATAGGATATGCTATTATTGCTGTTTCTTAGCAAGGTCCTCTTCCCACCCGCCACCCCCACACCTATCAGAAAGAACCCAAATCAATCTGAGACGCAGTCCCAGAGGCATGCCCCTGCCCTTCTTTATTTAGTTTTAGTCAAAACTGTTCTGAGTTGGAATCTCCTCCCCTAATTTGCTTTTATTCTGAGATTTCTTGGCCAGAAGAACTGGTGTTGGTCCTGCAGGCTGATGGTCTGTCGAGGAGGAAAGGCATCCCCCCGTGGAGATGTTTCTGGGGGTTCTCCGTCATTTAACATTCTTTCCCACAGATTATCTACCTAATTCTCCCTGACTGCATCTAATCACAAACTGGTTCACTGTCTTCTGTTGCTGTGTCTTGACCCTACAGTTCCCCACAACATATGAGTGTTGTAGTTTTACCTACCCTCCCGGCTTTGGGGTATTAACATTGTAATTTTTAAAAATTGAACAGATTGCTTTACTCTTTGTAGCATTTAGAGATGATGGCTCATTGTTCCACTCAGCAGGGTTTATACAGTAAAAGTTGTTTACTTCCAGATTTTGAAATGACAAAGGATTAACCTTGATATTGACAATTGGTTCTGTCAGAAACTCTGTGGTGATAGTATTATATAAATTAAGTAGCTGATTATTAGTTTCTCTCCTGTCTTAATAATAACTGAGAGGAAGTCTTGGTTCATGTGCCTTTGTGTTGTCTTTTATATGAATACAAATTCATAACTACCCTTTGGGAACCTTTCCTTAAATAGATTTGTATAAACTTTCCAGCGTTCAGGCCTGGGAGCTGACTATAGCTGTTTTTCTAATTCTTATATTCATTGGCAATCATGTTTCTTGATTTTTAGTTCTAAGAAAGCATTGAAATGTTTGTTTTACAATGGCAAAACATCAGACGGAACGGTGTAATGTAGGAGTTGTCGGATTTAGATCCTGTATCAGACTCAGTTCCTGGAATGCAGCCTACCTGGAAAGGGATGTGTGTTCCAGAGCGTTTCAGAGAGCCTAAGAGAATGCTTTCTGCCTTTTATTGTGAAGTCTTAATATATCATGTTTCCATGTAAGCAGAATCTAAAATTAGTCTATTAAATGACTGACCACAAGAATGATTGTTACTCATGGATTGTTTGTTTTTAAGTTTTCATAGAGACATATTAAAACAGAAGTATTCATTGTTTATTATAAGTAGTCAAATTTATTGCTTGAAATTTTAGCTGGTGGCAGCTCGTTTAGGACTTCCAGGAAGATGCCCCAGGGTATTTATGGAATCAATACTAAGCTGAGAGGTGAAACTCTTGGTTCAGCTGCTACATAGCTAGGTGTGTGGCCGTGTCAGGTCACTAACCCTCCTTAGGGGCTCCTTGTCTGTAAAACAAAGGTGACAGATAGGTAGTCTGTAAAGCCCCTTCTAACGCTCATATTCTTTGACCTTAATTCTGTGAATAAAATTCTAAAACATGAGGATGATACATAGTTTGGCATTTTTACCTTCCTCAGGATCCTGTTCCCAGTGGATTTTCTGCAGGAGAAGTTTTGATTCCTTTAGCTGATGAATATGATCCCATGTTTCCTAATGATTATGAGAAAGTAGTGAAGCGCCAAAGAGAAGAACGACAGAGGCAGCGGGAGCTGGAAAGACAAAAAGAAATAGAAGAGAGAGAAAAGTAAGGCTCTGGATTCGAGCATATTTTACATTTGAAATATTCATTGTGATATTAATGAACGAACCTTAGTGCTCTCTGTAAGGCTGAAGTTAGTTTTGGGTGAAGTTAGTTTTCATGGTTGATCTAAGCAGTCATCAGAAGGAATCAATTTGTTTTTAAGAATTTGTACAGGCATACCTCATTTTATTGTGCTTTGCAGATGCAGTATTTTTTACAAATTAAAAGTTTGTGGTGGGGCGCCTGGGTGGCTCATTTGGTTGAACATCTGACTCTTGGTTTCAGCTCAGGTCATGATTTCAGGGTCGTGAGATGGAGCCCTCCTTCGGGCTCCACACTCAACGCGGAGTCTGCTTGAGATTCTCTCTCGTGCTCTCCCCCCTCCTCAAATAAATACATAAATCTTTAAAAACAAAGTTTGTGGCAGCTCTCTATGGAGCAAGTCTACCAGCACTATTTTTTCTTTCTCTCTTTTTTTTTTTAAAGATTATTTGAGAGAGAGAGAGCGTGCACGTGAGTGGGAGAAGGGGCAGAGGGAGGAGGAGAGAATCCTCACGCAGAGTCCATGCTGAGTGCATAGCCTGACACAGGGCCCCGTCTCACAACCCTGAGATCACAACCTGAGCTGAAGGCGTGAGTCGGATGCCCTACCGACTGAGACACGCAGGTGCCCCTCAGTGCCATTTTTCTAACAGCATTTGGTCTCCTCATGTCTCTGTATCACTTGGTAATCCTCCCAATATTTCAAACCCTTTCATTATTATTTGTTTTGGTGATCTATGGTCAGTGATTATGACTTGCTGAAAGCTCAGAGGATGGTTAGCATTTTTTAGATTTATTTTGAATTAAGGTATATACATTGTTTTTTAAGGCAGAGTGCTGTTACATACTTAATATTCTACAATGTGGTATAAACATACCTTTCCTATGGGAAACCAACAACTCCATTTGGTTCCCTTTATTGCAATATTGCTTTACTGCAGTGTTCTGGAACCAAAGCAGCAATATCGCCAAAGTGTGCCTGTGGTAGTTCTAGCAGGAAAACAAATGCTAGAGCAGATTTCATGTCTGGATGCAGAGAACTTGAAGTATACATTTTGGGTGAATTGTTAGAAAAGTAACTTGAAAATATGAAGTTAAATAATAGGTTTTTTCCTATTCTACTAAAGTCATAACTATTGAAAATGCTTAAAATGTTATGGGCACCTGGCTGGTTCAGTCGGTAGAGCGTGCGACTCTTGATCTCAGGGTCATGAGTTCAAGCCCCATGTTGGGCAATAGAGCTTACTTTAAAAAATTAAATAAAATATTTAAAATGTTTTAACTGATTTTGAGCCAAATGGAATTTTGAAAAGCTTATATACATCTTTTATTTATATTTTTTAAAGGTACGGGTAAAAAGGATTTATTTGTATTTCTTATTTTGAAAAGATTGAATGTTAATTATTTAATAGTTATATAAAATATTTATATACTTTTTCTCATTTTTGAATCATTTCATGAAGTGAAAGCACGTTCTAGAGAATCAAAATTATTGAAGTATTACCTGTGTTGATATGCTTTAAAATCAAAAGAGGTAAACATCAAGGAAACTTTTTTCGTGCTACTTATATTCATGTGCCTGTTAAATTTGTTCAATTTTTTTTTGGATTTTTCTCACTTCACTTACTTTTGCTACTTTAGTCTTCAACCAGTTATTTGCCCATGTGCCCCCTCCACCCCCCAAAATTAATAGTTTAGTGGAAAGAGAGGATTTGAATGAATGTTTTCTAGCCAAGAGCAAGTCAAGGTGACATCCTTGGGTTCATGTCTTCAAATTGGTTCATCTGCACTGAATATTTGGTTCCTTTGTTATCACAGGAGGCGTAAGGACAGACATGAATCTAGTGGGTTTTCAAGGCGACCAGATCCAGATTCTGATGAAGATGAAGATTACGAGCGAGAGAGGCGGAAAAGAAGTAAGGCGTGGAACGTATCTGTCAAGTCACGTTTCAAACATGACGACATTCTACTGTTTACTTTTCACGTTCAACTTGATAAATAGTTCAGTCAACAGTGATTTGGGTAGTTTTCTCTCTGGAATCCCAGCAGTCCATGTTTGCATGACAGTTTTAACCTATATCGTGTTTTCACGTGTCTTCTCCTTTGAGCTTCTCGATCACTTTCTCACATGTGTTGCTTGGAGACTTCGGGGATACCTTCTTAAGTACGTACCACAGTTTCCTTACCCACAGCACAATCACATTGACCTCCTCTCTGTAGCCGGCTGCGAATTTGTTCGGCACTGAACAGAGAGTCAAGGCACTCGTTTCCACAGTGTTTGCCACTAATATGCATGAGTTTGAGGAAATCCCTTAGCTTCCCTGGACGTTGGTTTCTTTCAGGGTCTATGGAGAGCAGGGAGACAAGGATTTGAGCCAGGTACTTCATGAGGCTCCTTCCTTCTCTAAAATTTCACAAACTCAGTTGTACTTGGGTTGAATTCTTTGTGATCTCTAGGTAGCTAAGTGTTCATTCTTGAGAGAATGGGATACGTCTTACACTTTAATTGCTGGGATTTCCTTGGTTTAGCTGACCAGTTTGATTGACAGGCTGAGATTTATTTAAGTGAGAAATTTAAATCTACTTAAGTCTGCTAGATACCAGGTACTGTTCCAATAAGCACTTTCTACTTTATCTACTTTACATTATTTTCTACTGTATATCACACAACTTGAAGTAGGAGCTGTGATTATCCCCATTTTAAGGTGAGAAATCTAAGGCACAGAGGGAATAAATGCTTAAATAATATAGGTCCACTGTTCAGCTTATCCAAGATCTTCATGTGACCGAAGACCTGTGTGGTCATCTTTAACATGAGACCTAAGAATAATGTTACCATAAAGCTGCAGTATATTTCCACATACATGAGCTCGGTTGTATGACCAGCAGTTTGGCAAGCCCGGTGTTCCCCAGCGTACAGCCAGAGCTGCTTTAGGGTTCCATTTAAAATTTAAAATACCAATTGAGTTGGAAAGGAACAAGTCCGTAATAATTTAGAATTCTTAATCTTTCAGTGCAGATATGAATTAAATGTATTTATAGGATGCTCACTGTATACAACAACAAAAAACCAAGGTCACAGATACAGAGAGAACCGATTGGCAGTTGCTAGAGATGGGGGTGGGAGGAGGGCAAAATGGGTAAAGGGGATGGAAAGGTACAAACTTCCAGTTATAAAATAAATAAATCATGAGGATGTGACGTACAGCATAGTTGCAGTTAATAAAACTATACTGCGTATTTCGGAGTTGTTAAGAGAGTGGATCTTAAAACTCCTCATTAAAAGAAAAAAACATTTGTAACTGTGTATGATAGATGTTAACTAGACTTGTGGTGGTGATCACTTCACAGTATACACAGATAGCAGATCATTATGTCGTACACCTGAAATGAATAAGTCATATGTCAGTTACACCTCAATTAAAAGAAATACTACGTGCTGAGCGCTGTCAGGTGCTATGTCATCTTTCTAACGGAGAGGAGAGTTAACATTGAGCGCGCTCTGTCAGGCTTTATGTTAGACATTCCATATCCATTATCTCACTAATTAACAAATGTTAATTAACTTGTTTTAGAATCCAGTGTGTAGGTTGAATATTTGTCTTACCTTTCCAGCTTATAGATCGGCTGCCCTTTGGATAAGGAGCTGTGCTTTTTCTATATTAAGGACATTGTTTTTTTAATGTTAACAAGAGCCATACAGCCTAGTATTAGGAAAATAATGGCATTATATTCATTTTGCACGCTGCTCTTAACAGATCAATGTTCACATTTTAAACAGATTAGTAGCAGATTTCCAGTAATCACCTGAATTTTTTATACTGGACTCAGAGCTGATTTTTTCAGAATCAGTCAGTAATCACCTTAGGTCTTAATGACAAGGTAAAACAATGATAGTAGGTATTTCAGAAGAAACATGAATTTTATTCAGGTTCCTGTTTCTCCGTAAGAATGTTGTCCGGTCTGGCCGTGCTCATCGTGAAGCACGTACACTAGCTTTAGAGGAGTTGCTTTTGTGAAACCGTACATATGCTGGTGCAGCGGGGTTTGTAGTCGGTTTTTTTAAGTTTACATTGTATCGTTTTGATTGTTTCTTTGGTGATTAAGTTGTAATACATATGTTAGGGCTTGTATCTAATGAAAAATTTCTTATGTCCTCCATGCGTGTTCTCCCTCCGGTGGCTGGGTAGCAGGTGGAGTCTGTTTTGGTTGGTTGTGTCGTCTTGCCCAGGAAACAGGAGCAGGAACGGCGACAGCACAGGAGCCCGAAGTACCCACATTGCCGAATAGGTGTTTAGCTCCAGTGGTTGCTGCCCTGGAAAGGAGTGTGCCGGATCGTGGGGGGAGCTTTGGCGCCACGGGCAGCTGGGTTTTATTTTGTCTCTGCCTGTTAATTCCTCTCATCCTCTTCTAATCTGAAAAATGGAAGCAGTAAGACCTCCTGCCGAGGTTAAACCTAAATGAAATAACACGTATGAAAACGCCTCACAGGCACCAGACCCTCAGGGGAGTTAAGTTATTGTTCTCTGAGTAACTGCTAGTTCTCTGGGCTGTGTCCTTTCACCTTGCGATTCACTCATTAACTGCCTTCTGGGGCTCTTGAATGACTGCTGTGAAAAAGATAATTTTGTCCGCCTGTGTTTTGCCCATTTTCTATGTTTTTAATCCTAGGCTCAGAGATGAATTCCTAAATGTTAGCAGGAGGGATGAGGTGGCTGGTAGTTTCCTCCCCCGTCCCTCGGAGAAGGGGTGCGGTCAGCACAGGGGTCAGCATAGGTCTCGAGGCGCGGGGGCGTCCCCTCCTCTAATGTTGGATTCCTGTCTTGCAGGTATGGGCGGAGCTGCCATTGCGCCACCCACTTCTCTTGTAGAGAAAGACAAAGAGTGTACGTATCTGTTTCTTGTCAGTTGTTATTCTGATCCACATCTTGGGCCCAGTCAGGGGAAGTCTTAGCTGGAATCAGCCGGCTCTTCTGAGTGTAAATGGTAATGGCCCGAAAACCCATCCTCTGGCTCCACCACTAAGGCCAAGGGGGAGACCGCCCTTCCGCCCCTGTGCTTTAGAAGTTTTCACGCCAGGCCGAGGCTTGGATTTTATACAGTGAGATTTCTTTTCTTTTCTTTTTTCTTTTCTTTTCTTTTCCTTTCCTTTCCTTTCCTTTCCTTTCCTTTCCTTTCCTTTCCTTTCCTTTCCTTTCCTTTCCTTTTCAGTAATTTGTTTTATTTTCTCTAACATTTCACAGTTGGAGTAGGTTAAAACCAATGTATAGCTCAGTGTATGGTTTTCATACTCTGTGGTTCAGAGGCTGTTAAATTCATGACCTTCCACAAGGGGGCAGTGCCTTCCTTGATGAGATTTTTCTGCAATTAGTTTCTATTTCCTTAAATGTGTTGTGTATATTTACTTAGATTGCCAAAACATGCTCACTGTTTCTTCTCCCAGTGGTCAATTCTAGAATATTTGGGTTGGAATTGGACTTAGATACAGCTCTAGATAATTTTTGTATCCTCTGGGTTGGATCACGCCTAAACTATCCCAAGAAAATATGATCATCCTAGTGCTTTTTAATACCTGTTGCCCAATTTATGTTATTTTTTTAAGGGGATAATTCAAAAGATACTGTTAAATACCTTTTATGTGAAAATAGCTGGCAAACGTAAGCCCCAATTGACTAGTCTCTGGGAGTGGGGCCTGAGCATTTAGATCTTTTTAAAGTTTCCCTATTCACTGGTCTGGTATATGGTCCCTAATCTCAAAGGCCTTTATTGTTTGCTAGGCTAACGAGGTAGTAAGATTAGAGTCTTAACACAGGTGTACAAAATGCTGTGGGCATCAAGAGAGAGTTCAGTTGGGTCTACCTGGAATACAGAGAACATCTTAAAGTTTTAGACACAGATTGTCATTTAAGAGCACTTTAAAGGGAGAATGACATTTCAGTAAGATGTGAAAAAAAAGACATTTGAGGAGATAAAAACAGGAGGAGCAAAGCGGGAATCAGGAAAATAGTGTTCTGCCTCTGATTTTTAAAAATGACATGTAGTGGCTGTAAGATTGATTTGTTTTTTTCTTACTCCTTGTAGGTGACTGATCTGTGTATATCTAGTTCAGAATTCTTTTGTAGTATTTTGGTAAACCTGTTTTATTTTTATCCAATAGTACCCCGAGATTTCCCTTATGAAGAGGATTCAAGACCTCGCTCCCAGTCTTCCAAAGCTGCTATCCCTCCCCCAGTATACGAGGAACAAGACAGACCCAGATCTCCGACTGGCCCTGGCAACTCCTTCCTTGCCAACATGGGGTAATGCTTCCGAATGCTCTCATCTCAGCAAGAGTAGGAAGGACGAGACTCGGTGTGAAGTGTTGCCAGCCTTGTCCATAGATGCAGCTTTCGTGGGGAAGTGAGGGCTCTCGGGTTTCTGGGAGACACTTGGTGTGTTCAGTCACATGGCGTCCTTCTTAAGAACCAGTGCTTGAGTCACGTGGAGGACGTTCCAGCCTGACGCTGTCAGGTTTTGTACCAACAGAAAGCTTTCTGATGTAAGGTTTGAATGATTTGGATACTGAACATTACATTCTATGGGTAGGAACCGTTTCTTATAATTACTTACATTGAGTTTCATAACATTTGCAAACAAAATAGCACTTATGAATTAGAGCTGACATATGCTACATCCAAAGGGTGAAGGACATTTTTTTCTTAATAAGATGAACCATTTGCTTTAAGGTCATAGTTCTGCACTTTGGGTTTAAAACACTTAGTTGTTCTAACTATAATTAGAAATTTGTTTGCCGGCATATAAAATTCAGTTTTAAGGTTGACTTTCAGGTGGGGCTTTTGGATTTGTGTGGGGTTTTTTTGACCCTCACTGGATTTGGCCTGCATTTTGGTTTAAAGAATGTTTTACGGTGTTGTCTCTGTGTGTCTCATGCTACGAGGAGCTGTCCAGTGAGGCAGCATTCCACTAAGGCCTGTAGTCTGCCTATGGACAGAGCTGCGGTGACTGCAGCAGTGACACTGCGGTGCCGTCCCTTGTGTGCACGTGCTTTGGTTCTGAGAGCCCTTGGAGAGAGGACAAGGCCGTGCGAGCACGTGGCTGGGCTTTTGTTGGTGTCCATCTCCTTGACCTGTGCTGCTTTCTGTGGTGTAATTGGTGGCTATTAAATTACTTGAGGATGAATACAATTTAAAATGCAGTTCCTTATAAGAACTAGGATGATCAGTAGGGGAAGAAAGGGATAAAGAAAGGGGGGGTAATCAGAAGGGGGAATGAAACATGAGAGACTATGGACTATGAGAAACAAACTGAGGGCCTCAGAGGGGAGGGGGGTGGGGGAATGGGATAGGCCGGTGATGGGTAGTAAGGAGGGCACGTATTGCATGGTCCACTGGGTGTTATACGCAAATAATGAATCATCGAGCCTTACACCGGAAACCGGGGATGTACTGTATGGTGACTAACATAATATAATAAAAAATCATTAAAAAAAAAAAAAAAACACTTCGATTTAAAAAATAAATAAAATAAAATGCAGTTCCTCGGGCACAGTAGTCTCCTCTCGGGTGCTCGGAAACCACACAAGCAGCGTAGATGGAGAACATTTCCACTCTTGCCCTAGAATGTGTGCTGGAGGGTGGACAGACATGAAGGCTGGTTTTTGTTCTATTGAATTCCCTCTTGAACAGGGATTAAATGTTCACCATATACCCCAGGAAGGTCGAGGGTGGCGTAGCTCAGCTGTCCTCAGGCCTCTCTGCTCTAGATTGGCTTGTTCAGATGGAATTTGTAAGGAAATTACATATGGGAAACAGCGTATGTGTGCTGTTACTTGAAGCAGGGTTTTGTGATTCAAGCCCTAAATAGTAGTGGTTGCTGGGGGGCCCCCTGGAGACCTGTGAGGCACCTCCAAGTGCAGTTTGAATGCTAAGAACTAAAGAAGGAGCTGTGGGCTAGGAATCAAGAGCTGTAGGTTCCAGTTTCACTTTATCATTAGCACCTTTGAAAGAATTTCTGAAGTGGGTGTCTTGCTTTGCTCCTAGTCAACGTTAAGCTGATCAGCTAATCTGGGCCTCAGTGTATCTTCCCATCTGTTAAATGGATGATCTCTAAGAGTTCTTTGATTTGTCATCGGAAACTCTACTATTTAGAAAAATGTGATCCTCTTCATAATGTGAAATGTATGCTTGTTTTTTGACAGGCACACTTGTCAATAAGCCGTGGTCATAAACTGTATAGCAGTGCTGACTCTGGAGCACACAAGACATCTAGTGTTTTCTAACAGGGGTACTGGGAGAATTTTGTAGGAAACGGGTATTTCCCTTACCTCAGAGATAATCTTGGGATGTCCAGGATTTCAGCGTTAGCTTTTTCCATTCTTTTCATCCTGAACTTCCCCACAACTTCTAGCAAGTGGCCTTTTGGTAATTATATGTGAGCACATCGAAGCCCATGTGGGATTTACACTTTCTGTTTTTAAGAAGGCGATTGCTGTGATATGAAATTGGTCTGTGCTCTAGCTGGTGACTTCAAGTCCAAGAGATCATCCTCTTTTCCTTCCTTCCAGTGGCACAGTAGCACATAAAATCATGCAGAAGTACGGCTTCCGGGAAGGCCAGGGTCTTGGGAAGCACGAGCAGGGGCTGAGCACAGCACTGTCAGTGGAGAAGACAAGCAAGCGAGGAGGCAAGATCATTGTGGGTGATGCCACAGAAAAAGGTGGGTCTCCTCCACAAGCGGGCCTTCCAGGGTGGGAGCAGGGCGAGGTGCGGTCCAGCGTGGGAGCACCGGCCCTCTCTAGAGTAGAACAAGAATTTGGGCTGAGGATGCATTCCAGTCTGTGTTATGGACACACAGACTCCAGAGGCTCATCTATTTGTTTAGAACAGATCTAGAGATAGGAAGGTTCGTGGGAGAAAATACGAGAGACTGGCAGAAAATAAATAGCACTCAAAGAAGTGGTTTCATGCCTACTTCTACTAGGCAAAGACCTTGTTAAATTGGTAAAGTCATAGTGACGTTTTTAGAGCGTGAAAGACAGAGCCACATACAGTATGTCCGTGATTGTATCGGTGTATTTCCATCCTGTAAGAGTTCTTTACTTTTTTCTTTTTCCTGCCCTTTCATTTTAAGTATGATTTCTCATTTTCTTACAGATTGATTGCTCTGTGAGATCTAATGTTACACGGTCTGTTGATAGATGATGCCTACTTGGTGTTTTATTTTCATTTGATTATTCTGTGCTGAAGGCATATTGGAATGAGACAAACATAGCTTCACATTTTAAGCAAAATTGAGTTTATTTTGAATATCTTAGTTTAGCTCCCTTTCCTAAAGAAAGACGAAAACTTTGCTGGCAGCCCTGTCAACACATAGCCTGAGGAAGCAGCTGGTCAGCCTGACAGGCTGGACCCGCAGATCAGCAGTCGCCCTGATTTGTGGGGGTATAGGAAGTTAGTCAGCCAGTGGCTGCCTAATTCACTGCTTATTACGTTGGGCTAGTGACCTCTGGCCACACTGCCTGTGCCCATACTCTGACCTGTAAGGTTTGTGGTCTGTGGTCTGTCAGCTGTGTGAACTGAGGAGGTGAATGAAGCAAAAATTGCAGGTAATTGGAGAAGCTGAAAACTTATAGAAATTATGGTAAAAACCTACACCAAAGCAGAGCAGATATTTTCATCACAGATAAGGCTACATTTTTGCTCAGAGACTGGTTGCATAAATGGTTATAGATGACTCTAAGGACATAAATAGTGGGAAGTACTCTTGAAATTAGTCACTGTAACTCGGACTCAGTGTTCTAACATGCCTGCGTCTTAAATGTTTTGCTACAGATGCATCCAAGAAGTCAGATTCAAATCCATTAACTGAAATACTTAAGTGTCCTACCAAAGTGGTCCTCCTAAGGGTAAGCAGCAGAATTGAAGAAACCGGTTTTTCTGCCTTGATTTTTGCGTGTCACTCCACCCTGAGCTATCTTTGCGTGCTTTCAACCCTACTGGTACGGTAGCTTTTAAAGAAAACTGAAAATAATTTTTTTGGCAAATGATTTTCTGGATAGACTCTATCTAAGATTGATGTTTTAGATTGTTTTTCACTAATTTTTTTTTTTTTGCTAAATACAGTATTTAAGACCACAGTGAGTAATTGCTTTAAAATATTTGAAATCATTACAAGTTCAGCTGGGTTTATGTATCTTGGTGCTTACATAGATATTCTTGTGTCTCTGTGAAGCTTAATGTATGTGTGTGTGTCTTTATGTTTAGTGTTTCTCAGAAGAGTTACTTATTTCACCTGTTATTTTACAACATAAATGCATTCATGCATCTTCGCTCATTATTCACACCTGAAACACTTATTTTTGCCTCGAGCACTAGGTAAGCCATGTTTGACATGGCCATTTGTCCATGTAGGACATTCTTTTTCAACTTACACTCAAAGTAGAACATAATCTCAAAAAATTCTTTATCAATTAGATGAGTAAACGGAATAAGAGTATACATCTGTACTCTGTTATGTGCCGTGAGCTCATGATTTGCTTTAATTCAACATGTTAAAAACCATAAATACGTAATTTTATTTTGTTAAGAAATACCAACTTTGGGTACTACAAGGATGAACATTTTCATTGTTTCGTTTGGGATTGAGAACAGTTGCCATCATGAAAGAAAGTTATTTATTCATCTTGTTTATATATTTGTAAATTATACTTGAACGTCTTCATTTTTTTCATAGAACATGGTTGGCGCAGGAGAGGTAGATGAAGACTTGGAAGCAGAAACCAAGGAAGAGTGTGAAAAATATGGCAAAGTTGGAAAATGTGTGATATTTGAAGTAAGAGGGTTTTCTTTTGATGTGTGTAACCCAAGTTGTAACTGACAGATTACCAAACATTTTCTGCAAATAGAGACAAGGTGTGCTGTGAGTGTGTTGTTACCACGGAAAATGACAGGTGTTACTTAGTTACACTTCTGTTACTGGTTATAACAATTTTAAACATAAAGACAAGAAGGACTTCAAATTTCATTTGGTGAAGAAATAAAATGTTTCGTTTTATGATTGAGGTTTAGTTTGGTGATTCAAGACTGTCATGTGCTCAGTAGTTCAGTTAGTTGGACATGCCTTTGGTATCTTTCATTTGGCAAGTGTATATTTAGTGCCTCCCACATATATTTGGGAGACAGGAAACGTGGTCTGTGCTCCCAGTAATATGTTCAAAGAAACAACAAAACAAGCACATGTAAAAATAGGGAATATGCAGTTGCTAGACTCTAGTATTTGCTATAAATACAACAGTTGAGAAAAGGATTCGATCACAAAAAATAGAGCAAGCTTTGTGAACAGTATCAGATGTGGGCTGAGCTTGAAACACACGGGTAGGAATTGGGTAGGAGGAAAAGGTATCCTGATGGGGTCACAGCTTCTGGGAGACTAAGGAGGGCTACCAATGAACAGGGGTTGGGTGGGGGCGTGCTTACCTCGGTGGAACGGGGCCATGTTATGCAGGGCTTGCAGAGACCGACAGAGGAATTTAAGCGAATATGAGAGGCAGTTAGAACACAGATCTCTTCATCTTAAATTTCTGATCCCAGTGCTACTTCTGTTCTATTTCATGTTGTTTGTTGACCGCATAATGATTTGTTTAGGTGTCGGCTCGCATAGGACCTCTTCAGGGCCAGAGGCTGCCCAGCTTAGTTAGCTCTGTGTTGTCTGCACCTAACATGGTGTCTCTCATAAACGGACATTCAAAAAACAAAACAAAAACCCCCCAGACGTTAACAAGTTTTGGTGACGAACAAATCAGACTTATTTCCTTGGTATTTGACTCGTCTGTATATGATGATAGTTGCAGTACTTCCTCTGACAAAGATAATTAAGGAAGAAAACATATTCAATCGTATTTCAGTTGATAACTTCACCGATTACACTTTTCATTTCTTTCCCAGATTCCTGGTGCCCCTGATGATGAAGCAGTACGAATATTTTTAGAATTTGAGAGGGTCGAATCAGCAATTAAAGGTAAGCGGTAGAGCTAAATGTAAAGAATTTAAAAATGGAATTTGTGATCTTGATCCTTATAATTAACATGCTCTTGTAATGTCTTACAGGACACCTGTATTAACGGACACTCTTTCTGTTTGTCTTTTAGCTGTTGTTGATCTGAATGGGAGGTATTTTGGTGGACGGGTGGTAAAAGCATGTTTCTACAATTTGGATAAGTTCAGGGTCTTGGATTTGGCGGAACAAGTCTGATTTTAAGAGCTAGAGCACGCGTCATCTCCGATGGTCCTTAAGTGAGCTGCAGGCTGAGCAGAGAAGGAAAAGGCGTCAGCCGGCCTGTGTGGCTGCTGCGTACAGAGACTCTTGGAAGGACTTCTAAGATATATGTTGATTGATCCCTTTTTTATTTTGTGGTTTTTTAAATATAGTATAAAAATCCTTTAAAAAAAACAATCTGTGTGCCTCTCTGGTTGTTTCTCTTTTTTTATTACCACTTCTGAGGTGATAACATTTTTTGCTAGGATTTCATGATAATTCTCAAGTGCTTCAGTGATATAGCATTTCTTGCACTAAAAAATCTAGAAAGTTTTGGGATATGGGGTTGTATTGTTATCCTTTGTTTTTCTTTCTTTTTGATTAATTTTAATAAAACCTGCAAGTTACTAAACTGTAGCTTCATAAATTCTATAATAAAGCATCATCTTGGCAGTCTGCCAAAGGTGAAAATGTTTGCTTTCTCTAACAGAGAAGTTCTTATTGACTCCAATCATAGAAAACTCTTTGTGACGTGAGCTAAGGTTGAAGAATTGCGAACCTACCATGACTGTTTGGATAAATCATCTTTGGTGAAGTTAGACTGTGGGGTGTGTGGTGGGTGTAGGGGTAGATGGGTGTAAAAACCATGGATCTAGCACTTGTTTTCAGAGACTCACCTGTCGTCTCAGTGCAGGTCGGAAATGACATGTTGATTCTAGAATTCACAGGTACATTGTAAATGTATGTCCAGTTATATTTTGGAAATGGTGGCTCCTTGGGGGTCACGTTTCTACTGGCAAAATTCGCAGTAGTGTTAGTTCTCATATGTAATTTTTAAATTTATAAAATGTTTCCACATAAGCTACTTAACCTGTATTGCCAGTTGATAGAATTCTGGAATTGTGAAAAATTGTACCATTGAAATGTGGTATGTGTGGCTTAAAAATGTAGCAGGACCACACACACACAGAAAACAACAACCAGATGATACTACTCGGTACTGAGGTTCATTGCCAGCACGGGAAGTGTTTCCAGAATATACTGTGCCTGTGTTCTGTTCCTTGCTTGCCCACGTACTGCGTGTCTTTCCCGGAGTGGCCGCTGGAGAGCACGCATCTATGTTGTCTCTGGGTGATTACCACATGGAAGTGTGTTGTGACCCTGTGGGGAAAGAAAGCACTCAACAGTTCTTTGCATCCATGGTTTGGAGACATAAGGAATATTCTGACCCTTTTTAAAAAAGGATTTTCTCATGTTTTTATTTAACATAAATAAAAGAATAACATTTTCTCATTTGTGGTATTATTTTACTGAGTAAAACTGAATTAAGACCCGGTTTTTGTGATGAAGGTGCACATATTCTGTAAAATAAGTTTGGGCTAAAGAATATAAGGTAAAAGAATTACATAATTGAGTATTTTGCAGGAATAAAAATCAACAGCAGCCTTGAGACTTGAGCAGGTCTTCCTGTGGACCTGACCACCTGGACCAAATACTGATGTGGACGCCGCCTTGCAGCTTACAAGTACCTAAACGTGCTTCTGCTAAATACAAACCTTCCTCCACTTATGATGGAGTTACATGCCGGTAAACCCACTGTAAGTTGAAAATCCATTTAATACACCTGACCTGCCGAACAGCCTGGCATATGGGCCCACCTTGAACGTGCCCACAACATTCCCATCAGCCTCCAGGTGGGCAGAGTCCTCTCGCACGAAGCCTGTTTGATAATCAGGTGTCTCATGTCATGTACCGAGGACGGCCCTGTGAGTGAAGAACAGAACTCACAGGATGGGTCGTCTGCCCTCGTGATCGCCGGCTGCCCGGGAGCCGCAGCTCACCGCCAGCATCACGAGAGCAGATCTGACCGCGTGTCGCTAGCCTGGGACAAGATCCACATTCACATTCAGAACTCCAAGTATAGTTTCTACGGAATGTGTATCGCTTTTGCACCATCGTGAAGTTGAAAAACTGTCGAGACCATCTGTATTTATGATGACAGCTTAATGTTCTTAAAGTGTAAGTTCCCAAACGCCGCTAATGCCTGTATAATTGTTCTCTACAGTAACATCATTGTTTATTTTCATTCAGGTGGCTTTGTGCAGTGTTTCCGTGATCAACTGAGAGAAATGCAGGTGCCTTACACTACTTCGATTTTTGTTAGCATGGGCACAACTTAGTATCTCTCTCCCCAGCTTCTCTGATGATTACTTCTTAAATTATCCATGACTGTGTTTGTCATTTAGTGTGTTATTGGCAATGAATTTTGATATTTCTAGGTCTCCTGCAAGATAGTGCTTGAGACTTTGAAGTTAATTTCCAATATTAACTGCAATGTCCAAAATTTCCATATAGGGACGGCTGGGTGGCTCAGTTGGTTAAGCGTCTGCCTTCGGCTCAGGTCATGATCCCGGGGTCTTGGGATCGAGTTTCGCATCGGGCTCCTTACTCAGCAGGGAGCCTGCTTCTCCCTCTGCCTGCTGCTTCCTCTGCCTGCTGCTCCCCCTGCTTGTGCATGCTCTCTCTGACAAGTAAGTAAATAAAAATCTTAAAAAACCCACAAAAAAACAACAGTTTAAAAAAAAATTCCATATAAATTAAAAAATCAGTGAAGCTACAGTGTAATAATTAGGTTCAGCGTAATAGACATTTGTCACTCCGGTCCACCTGTGATCAGCGAGCCCTTCCTGTGTTCAGGGAGTCGCCTGCATCCACCTCTTCCCTAAGGTCAAGACCAGAACCTTGCTTTCCCAGTCTGTCTTGCAGCTGGGGCAGCATCCTGGCCCTTGTTTTTCCCATTGCGTGTGCCAGCCTCTGAAGAAGCCGTCCTTGCAGTGGTGGGGGCAGGCCCAGTGTTGTCTGGCCTTGGGGTCAGCAGTGGCAGAGTCCTTGTCGTGTTGGAGGGGCATGTGTTGTGGGGCTGCCTTGTGGCAGGGCAGGCTCTGGAGCAGTTTCGAGGTGTGGTTTGGCAGTGTTCTTGTTCTAGTTAAACCTCCAAGTATGACTGGGGCCAATCTGGAGCTTCTTGTTTCCTATCTAGGTGTGTTTTGTTGTGGTGGTTTTGGTTTTTTGGTTGTTTTGGGGGGTTTTTTTGTTTTGTAAATTCCTTTTCTGAAGCCAGAGTATGTTCTCTCAGTTGCAGCTGAGAACAACTGACTGATAAAGGAATTGATTATCTGGAATTGGCAAATGACAGATCTTAAAAGATGGAGGAGCTAGGACAGGATTAGGGAGGACTCCCTATGCTAGGTTAGTTGGTAAAATTGGTAAACCTAGTCATTTGGTGGTAAAACATTTTGCCAAACTGTTACTGTACTTTAGTGTATGGACCAGACTGGTGTGAAGGGAAATAAGAGGAAAACCACAAAGCATTAGCATGTGTTGGTCACTTCTTAGGCAGCTGTGATATTGGTGCCAGACTGTGTGGGTTCAAACCCCGGTTCTGCTTGCTTGCTATATGACCAGGTGCCTTGACTGGAAATGGAAATGATAATCACATATACTTAGGATTGTTAGGAAAATTAAGTCAGTCATATGTGGAAAGCAATATCCGAGAAGTATTGAGTCAACGCAAGCTGCAAAGTCCTAAAAAGAACGATAAAGCCGACCTGCAAGAGTCTGGTTCAAAAGCAAGAGTGAAGAAGAGAACCCAGCCTCGCTACGGGAAGGCTCCCGTGCTGGCGGCCTGCATCTCAGTTGACAGAGTTCCGAGTTAGAGCCCTGCTGGTTCAGGGAAACTCCCGTCATTGAAGCTCCGCCAAGGGCCCCAGCAGCAGCCTTAGCAGGTCAGGCTGGAGATTGCAGTCCTGCAAAAATGGAACCAAAGGTGCTGCTCTCCTGAAAGGATGGTTTTGAATTCCTCAAGACTACAGCCTTAATTATTAGGTAAGGGAGAGGGGATTGGACAGACCCTCAGAGACCAGCTGCTGTAAGAGTGCTCAGGTGAGAGACTCTCTGGGTGAGCTCGTCCTGTTTGCTCGAATGCAAAACAGGCAGTATCCACGTCCTGTCCTGCCTTTGTATGTTAGGCCCGCTGTTCAGGGCAGGTCACCTGGCTTTGTAGCTGTAGGTGTGTACCAAGTAGGGCCACATTTGGATCTGATGGAAAAAACTGCCTTTCACTCCCAGGATTTGGGCAGCAATCAATAACTGGAACTGACTTGATGTCATTTCTGGGTCAGGGGTGAATGCATTTAAAGTGGACCTTCCCACCGGACTGTGGGAAGAACAGTGAATATTTTGGGGGGAGCCGAAGAGGCCAACTGGCAACACTGCATATCCCAGTATCTATTCCCAAACTTCTGTCTTAGGCCTCTTTTTTAAAGGCTGGAAAAATTAAATTCTTACCTGGAGCCAGTGGCATCCATGAGACAGTTTTGGCCTGTGAGCTCTAAGTGGGAATGTAGTGTGCATTTTGGTAGTTTTAGAAATGCTTTCTACTTTCCCAGTGGAGCCACGGCAGCCATTTAGTCCAGGTGATCAACCAATGTGCCAGGGAGGGTGGGGAGGAAAGGCTTGGTCATATCCGTGAGGTGTGGCTTTTCAGCTTTTCTGTACAGCTGTTTCTCTTTTGCTTGAAGGTGCGTTCACGTCTTGCTGATACAATCTGCTCCCAAAATGTGTGTGATGATTTTTGAAAACGGGGGCAATTTTTTTTTGCAGATAATTAAAAATCACCTATTAGTATAAAACCTTGCAGACTCTTCTCAGTTTGCTTTTCCTAGAAGCAGTCCCTACTTAAACTGAAACAGAATTTAGTTCTTCATTTTGTTTCAGCAAGCACTTCTTTGTCAATTGCTGTGTACAGGTAATGTTTTTAGCACCGGGAATGAAGAAATGAATACAATAGCAATACTTGCTTTCAGAGAGTTCATGGTTTATTTCAGAGACAGACACACACACAAAGCAAAAACAACGCAAGGTGAACCATGCTGAGATAAGACGTGTCACTTGAGTTCTTTGGTTAATGACATTGTCCTCTCTGTTCCCAGCATCTAGCACATATCTGGTAAACAATAAATTGGCAGTAAATTTGCTGACTGTGAGGCCACAAATCACAGATGACTGAGCAGATCTGTTAGGAGTGGCAAAGTCTGAGACTGCAGTTAAAGAAGAGGTGACTTGTGCTGTGGGTCTTGAAGGAAGAGTCAGGACTGCCCTCTGGAAAGAAAGGCAAGAGGACAGCTTCCCAGACAGAACTGCAGGGGAAGGACAGAGAAGTGATGGCACCTTGTGGCCTTTTGACCTTGATCTATTAATGGTCTGATCCCCAGCTCGATCAGTACTCCTCTCCCAGTTTTCTTAAACTTTTTATTTTAGATGTACAGAATTATCATGACAATAGTACAGAGTTCCCTTATACACTAATATCTTACATTAGTATGGTACATTTGTTACAATGAGCAATGCTGACAGGTTATTATATTCTTTATATAATATACATTATTATAAATTATTAATGTAATGTACAATTTATTCAGATTTCTTTAGTTTTTACCTAAAATCCTTTCTCTGCTTTAGGGTCCCATTCAGGATACTAGTTCCCATTTAGTTAGCCTTATCTTTTTCGGCTCCTCTTGGTTGTGACAGTTTCTTAGACTTTCCCTGTTTTTGAGGACGGTGACGGTTGACTATCGGTCAAGTATTTGTAAAACAGTCATCAGTTGGGATTTATCCGATGTTTTTCTCATGGTTAGACTTGCGTAATTTGGGGGGGAGGGGAGAAGACCATAGAGGTGTAATGCCGTTTTTATCACCTATCAAGGGTACATTCTGTGGACATCACCTGTCACTATTGATGTTTACCTCGCTCACCGGACTGAATTAGTGTGTGTTGGGTTTCCCCACTCTGAAGTCACTCTTTCTCTCCCGTACTCTGCTCTGGAAGGAAGTCGCTGTGCGCAGCCCCACGTAAGGAATGGGAGCTGTGCTCTACCTCCTCGGGTGGAGGAGCTACATAAATACTTGGCATTCTGCCTGGAAGTTTGTCTACTTTTCCCCCATTTGCTTATTTGGCCACTTATGTCAGTATGAACTTACTGGTATGTATCTTATACTCTGGGTTATAAACCAGTTTTAATTTTTTGACTCAAATTGTTCCAGCTTCGGCATCTGTATGCCCTTGGCCTTCGACATCCCATCATTGTGCGGTGTTTGCTTGCTTACAGCACGTCCTTACTTTCTGGCACTACAAGGTGCTCCAGGTTCCGAGTCCTAGAATCAGCCATTTCTCCAAGGAGCGGTAGTTCCTTTTCCTGGGGAATGGTGTTAGGAACCAAGATTGGGCATTGGGTGTGCTCATTGCTGTTGGGGTGGTCATTGCTTCCAGGCCCCCTCAGCTGATAGCGTGAAGAAATATATATGTGCAGAATAACTTCTGTATATGTGCCCATCTGTGTGTATATTAAGGTAAATATGAATCCATACTGATGTCTCCATCTGATCCCTTGCCCCCTGGACTCCTACCCTCTGCCATCCATTTACTTGGTTGCTTCAATGCCAGTATACCTTTCTAGCACTTCCAGAACGTTTAATCCATCTCTCTGGGAAACAGCTTTATCAAGTAGAGTATGGTGCTTATATACAGTTTATCATGTGTAGTCTTACAGACTTCACTCATTTCCAGTTACTTAGGTCAGCACTTTATTCCCCACCCTGACATTTAGTAAGGTGGTTTTTTATGTTGGTAACACATTTGGATTTATCTGTCATATTCTGCATTTCACCCTGGGATCATCCTATCTCCTAAATGAGTTTTTAAATTTTTATATATACATCAAGGTTTACTCTTTGGGCTCTGAAGTCTTACAGGTTTTGACAGCTGCTTTATGTTCTGGGTTCACTGTCCTAAAAAAACATCCCTGTGCTGCACCTATTCAGATCTCTCGCCTCTCCCATGCCTGGCAACTACTCTCTTTATTGTCTCTGTAGTTTTGCCTTTTCCAGAATGTCCTATAATTGGAATCATAGAGTATGTATGTGGCCTTTTCAGACTGGCTCCCTTCTCTTAACGTTGTGTATTTGGGATTCATGCATTCATTCATACCTTTTTGTGGCTTGATAGCTTGGCTTTCCTCAGTGACTAATATGCCATTGTCTGGATGTTTAGCCCTTCCCTTATTGTGGGACCTCTTGGTCATTTCCAGGTTTTGGCAATTACGAATCAGGTGCTATAAATGTTTGTGTGTGGGTTCTTCGTGGACACACGCATGGACATTAGTTGGGTAAATCTCTACGAGTGTGATTGTTGGATTGTGTAGTAAGGCTGTATGGTAAGACTCGCCCATCTTTTCAAGTTCTTTCCGGACTGGCTATTTTCTGAAGCATATAAACATTCTCAAATTTCTCCCTTCTGTAGGGGAGAAAAGTTAAACCCTCGATTTGAGCGCACTCTCCTACTCCCCAGTGTGCAGCCTCTTCTTTCAAAGAATCATGTGCCCTCCGTGGCCACCTGCTGACTTTTGAGTTCCCATCCCCTCTCAATTCAGCCCACGCTTAAGGAAGGGGGTTTGTAATTGACTACAAATCAGACGTCCCTCTGCTGCTGCCCGACCTTCTCGATTGCTCTGTTAAAGATCACTGTGAGCCACTTCTAGAGGGGGTGTGTTCAGTTCTCCTTCTTGACCTTTTATGGCATTTGACACTTAACCACTCCCTTCTTGAGGCCTGTGACCACTCTTCCTGTTAGTGTTTGCCTTTATCGCTCACCCTCTCCCTAGGTGATTTTATCTGCTCTCCTGGCCTTTAGTTTCTGCTGTGACTAACACACGTCTTTATCTCAGGCAGTCATTGCAAAACTTCTGATCTGTATCCAACTGCCTATTAGACGTCCCCCTCCCATCTGAAACGTGTTCAAACTTCACTCACTTTTCCCCTTTCAGACCTCCTGCTAAGCTCTCTCATTTGGGAAAAACATAGCCTAAGTCAGAAGCCTAGGCATCATCTTAGATTCCTCCTTTTCCCTTCTATCCCAACCCCGTCTGTAATTGAGACCTGTTGATTTTATTTCTTTTCTGTCCTTCTTATTAACCCAGGGGAGTGCCTTGATTTCAGAGCCTCACTCTCTTGCCTGGAATGGATGGTGGTCTCCAGCCAGTCTCCCTGTTCTGATCTTGCACTCTTCTAATCGGCTAAAGTAATGCCTTAGCCGTTTGGGTTACACTTTTTGGTCTAGCCAGGCCTCGGCTCTGGAAGCCAGTAAGCTGGGGCGTTCTCCCTGACTGATCCTTGTGCTTGCTTATCCCACCACACCTTCACCTTGTATTCCAGGAGGTAGAAACATTGGTGAGTTGTTTTGCCTGGAGAATTGACCCTTTCCCTGTGTTTGTCCAACAGTTATCCTGCACCTGGTAGGCTTATTGGCACCACAAGCCTTAAGATGGAAAACAACAGCCCTCTGCTCTCTACCTTTCCTGCGGTAGCTACTTTTGCCTGTGTTAGCTGGGTCGCTTCTGGACTCTGCCTCCTTATTCCTAAACACATCCCATCATGAGGCTGCTTTCTACCAACCCCCCTCTACTGCTCCCATTCTTCACCTTTCTCTTCCTAAGCACATGTCTAAAAATAGTCAGAACTCAATCTCCACCTTCTCAGTTTCCATTTACTCTCCAACCCACTACAGTTTAAGGAATAAATCCAGAAAAAGATGACATTGACCCAGCACAGAGAAGGGAAAAGCATCCCCGAGATGATGGTGAAAGAAGGCTTGGCCCAGTAGCTGTGCAGAAGGCCTGGAGAAGTCGGTCCCTGTGGGAGCAGGAAGATGAGGGCTCTCAGAAGGACATCTCCAGGGAGAAATGGAATATTCTGACTCACTTCCAGGAAAAACTTGACTCAAGTAATTCCAGGAAAAGTTGTACAATAATGAAAATGAACCATGGCTTAGCTGAGAGTAATATACAAAATTTGGCAACAATACAAATACTCATTTCTGGTCTATTTTTTAATGCTGCTCTATGACTAACTTGAAAGGACGAGTAGGGGGAGTGGAAAGGCTAACTTTGCCATTTCCCAGGAAGTCACCAGATTGTTAAAATTCTCTTTGACTCCCCCATGTTGGATATCTGTGCTGCATTCTCTCTTCATTTTCTGCATTTCCTATTTTTGGTGGGGCTTATCCTCTAGTAGTTTCCTGAGAAAGAAGACTTGGGAGATACGTTTTTTTGAGGCTTTGCATCTGAAAATATCTTGATTTTGTCATCGTACTTGGTGGTTTGACTAAATCAGCATTCTTGGTTAAAATCCATTTTCCCTCAAAAATGTGAAGGTATTGCTACATTGTCCTCTTTCTTTAGTGCTGTTGAGAAAGTGAATATCATCCTCTATGGTCTGTGCCTCTTCTCTCTGGAAGGTTTTGTGATTATGTGCCTTGGTTTTTCTCTCTTCATTTGTTAGGCGTTTGGGACGGACTCGTTCAATCTGGAAATTCATGTCCTTTGAATTCCTATCCTGGAAATTTTTCATGTAATATGTGATATTTGATAACTTCCTCTCCTTCCATCATTACATCTTTCTTCATTGTATCTCTTCTGGAGATTTTATTGGTCAGTTTGTTCCTGCATTGGTCTATCTTTTCTCTCTTATTCGCTGACCTCTCATCTAAGGCAATAAAATACAGAAGTGATTGAGTCCTGGCCCAGAACCTTAAGGACTTAGATGTATCTGAATTATGGAGCTGCATATGTTGTTTTATTTTTAGAAGCAGTACATTATAAAGATTTTCACATCTTTTGAAGAACAATGAATTTAATAATGACATTTTATATAAATGCACATGTACCAACAATGTGGGAAAGTTAGCAGTTTCCTTCTAGAAGTATATTCCTCTTAGTATTTAGTTATTAAGATATAGCTATTATTTGCTGAATAAAAAGACATAGACCTTATTCTGTGAAATGCAATTTAGTAGGTTTCCTTTTTCAGTTACCGGCTAGACATTCACAAAATAGATTTTACTTTTTATTTTTATTTATTTATTTTTTTAAAGATTTTATTTATTTATGTGACAGAGAGATAGCCAGCGAGAGAAGGAACACAGCAGGGGAGTGGGAGAGGAAGAAGCAGGCTCCTAGCGGAGGAGCCCAATGTGGGACTCGATCCCAGAGCACCGGGATCACGCCCTGAGCCGAAGGCAGACGCTTAACGACTGCGCTACCCAGGTGCCCCTAGATTTTACTTTTTAAAGGGTAACCTAAAACTTTTTTTAAAAAGTGTGAGAAAGGGAAAGATTAGGGAAATAGCTTGCATGGAGAATACCTTGGGTTCATACAACTATGTAACAGAGAAAGACAGTTTTATCACATTATCGTCCCTTTCGAAGGTATATGGCTTGCAGATGATTTTTAAACATTTCAGGATACCAGTGACTTCCAAATTTGGAAACAGCTGGGTCCTTCTCTTTAGCAACTGCCTTTTTCCCCTCCTCTGCACTATCAAAGGATATTAAAAATACCTCTTATTAAGTCTCATGTATTATCCTCTTCCTGCTACGTCCCATCTAAGCAATGAACACCTGATGGTTCTCAAGTTTCTGATAAGCCAAGGCATTGTCGCCTGTTGATGGGTTTGTGACAAGAGCCTTTGGGCGTGCCCATGGCTTGCTGAAACCAGAGCGGACGCGAGGGGAGGAAATAGGTCCACAAGAATGGAGTTGCTAAGGGAATTTTATTACTAATTTATCTGCAAAAAACAGAAGGAACAAATTGAATCAGAGTCTGGTAACTTAGCAAACGATCTTAAACTAGCAAAGATACACTTTGCAGTTACTTGCAGTACTGTTCTTTGGGCTGTAATCAAGAACAAAGAAACAAAATCATGCTGACGCTGTATCATTTGGAAGTAAACAGATGGCAAGTCAACGAACCATCGTAGGCGAGTGTAAGTAGGGGTACTTCATGACGGGCCACCTGTATTGAGTCATTCTGACCTGAATTTTGCATAATTCTTACCAAAATTCCAATTGAAAAGTAAGTTCAGGGTTGTTAGTCCTACTTTCAGTTTTCATTTTAATTTTTCAAAATAATATAGGCACATAATTATAAAATCCACTAAGTGCTCAGAGGCTCGTAGCAAATTAGAATAGCCCTCTGCCTCACCAGCCTTGTTGCCTAAAGGAAAATGAATTCAACCCTCATAACTGAATCTTTATGGCATTTATTTCTATTTCGAATTCATTGGCTCATAAGCTATTTCTTGACTGATTTGTAGACATGTTTCTAGTGATTTTGTATTGTAGGAGAGGAGGATTTAGCTGTCTTATCCCAGCTCCTGTCTCATTTCTCGCTCCAGCTCTCGTGAACTGTTTACATCAAAATTCCAAGTTAGAGCAGTCACTGCAAACTTACTAGGACATAAATACGACTCATGCACGATCCAGGTAGTATATTATGGTTATTTTTTTTATAGAGAGTTTTCTAGAGTTAATAATAATTGCCCAGTTTAAAAAAATTGTTTAGTGTATGTACCTATTCTAAGATTTTTCTAATTTCTTCATGGGTGTTTATCTGCCATTTAATATTTTTCCCCAGGTCAGGCGTATCAGTGAATTTATCGGTTTTGTATTTTTCCTGTTGTCCTCTTCCCCATTCTGGACTGGTCACTTCCTAGGTCTGCATGTTGCCATCTCGACACTTCCCTTGGCTGTGTTTCATGTTGGGCCCTAATTTTTAGAGTCTCCTACCTTCTATGTTCTCGCTTTAATAGGATACATCCCCCAGGCATTAATGTAATTGAAAATTGAGGGATGAGTGGAGTCACATACAGTGTTGGAAAAGGGGACACTTGACACGTCCATTCTCGTCAGTTCATTGTTGCTGCGACAGGGAGGCATTGATGGATGAGGCTGTCAGCAGAGGCTGTGTGCCCTTTAGGCTGACACCTGGCCTTTACATCATGAAGAGAAGCCAAGGGCAAGGACCTCCTACCTAGTTAGCTTGATGTGGCGACTGCCTGACCGCAGCTCTGGCTGCCATTGCTTTCTGTTCCAAGTCAGTGCAGGTACATAGCGGAAATTTGAGAGTGAAGGAGTCCTCGAGGGTCTAAACTACATTCCCCAGGGAGCACTCTGAGGTTTGTTTCTGGGGTGGCTTGCACCGAACGGATGGGTCAGGGGCTGGTTGGAGAGGGGAGAAGGGTCGCGGGGGGAAGATGGAGCAAGAATGAAGGCGACCCCTGTATCAGGAAGTAAGCTCTGAGTAATCTTGTTGATCAGTCAGTTCCTGCTCTGCCCTCCTACCTTTTCTGGCTTTTTTCCCCCCCCCAATCAAATTGTGAGGAAAAGTCACAGAGAACACGGCTGAGTCTCAGTGGGCAGTGTGGAGAGGAAGGAAGGTTCTAGGCAGAATCAGAGTGGAGTTGGTAATCTGCCTTAATCTCCTATAAATCAGTGGGTATCATCAGCCATTTGCCAGCAACATTTCCAGCTCCTCAGACGACAGTGACATGAGCCAAATGGAAAAGCAGTGCGTTCTGCACACTTAGGCCTCATATAACAAAGACGACAAAATGTAACAGTAGCTCTATCAGTTGCCTGGGGCTGTGCACATCCGGGCAGCTTCAGATGGAATTTGTTCCTTTCACGGTTCTCTGGAAGCTACAATTCTGAAATCAAGGTACCAGTAGGGTGGTGCTGTCTCTGGAGGCACTGTGGGAGGGTCCTTCCTGCCTTTTCCTGGCTTCTGGCAGCTGCTGGCCATCCTTGCCATTTTCTGACTTAGAGACTTAATTCCAGGTGTCATCACATGGCGTTCTGTCTCCATGTCTCTTTTCTTCTAAGGACACCAGTCATGTTGGCTTTAGGGCCCACCCTACTCCAGTGTAACCTCATCTTGACTAATTACATCTGCAAAGACACTGATTCCAAATAAGGTCACATTCTGAGGTATAAGAAAGGACATAAATTGTGTGTGTGTCGGGGGGGAGACACTGTTCAACCCAGTACAGTAGCTTTGGTAAGAAAATGCTTTTGTCGCTTATAGAAAAGTTCCAAGAGAAGCATCCAGGGGTGGCCAGGTGAGGGTATCGGGCACCCCAAGGCTGTGTGTGTAATGGCCCCTCTGCCATCCTCAGCATGTGCCTACTGCTTCATGGGCTGTGAAGGCTGCTTAAGTTCCAGCCATCATGTCTGCCTTCCACCTTCAAGGAGAAGACGGGTTCACACAGCCCGTGCTGGCTGTCCTTCACACCGCAGTTCAGTGTTTCTGCTTATGTCACATTGGACAGAACTTTGTCAAATACATAGCCAGCTGCAAATGAGGCTGGGGATATGGCCTTTTTTCAGACAGCTTTGTGTCCTGCTCAAATTTGGAAGTTCCCTTTCTGAGGAAAAGAGAGTGGATGGAGATTAGGTGGGCAGCCAGCAGCCTTCCACAGTTGGGGTGGCCCTGTCCTGCTTGCCCACATCATATATAGGAAATGGTTCCTTAATCTCCAGAAGTTCCTGCGTTTGTCAAGTGACCCTCTCAATGTCTGGATAGTGTTTTCTCTCAAAAACTGATGTATGTTTGTAGGACTCAAAGGTGGCTGCAGAACTACTCAGGGGACTTCTCTTTTTTCTTTTTTTTTTAAATGAAATCCAGAGCTACTGCTTTACTCTAGAAGCTCAGGGGGAGTTGTGATGCCTAACATGGACCCTTGTGCAAGCATGACTACAAAACAGTGCCAGCCTCCCATATTGTGCCCGAGATCCCCCGGTCCGGAGCAGCGAGTCCCCCTTACCTTCCTGCATCTCTGTGCTGCTCTTCTCCAAATGCAGCCTCTTCCGTGCCCTTCCTGTGCAGGCTCCCTGAGCATCCAAAGCTATGGACACAGGGTTTCTGCAACAATCCAGCAAATCTGGATGTTCTCAGAGAAAACAAAAGGGAAGACCTTTTTTTGGCAGAGACTCTACCTTTGCTAAAAATAAAACCTTTGGCCCCATAGGAAGTCTTCAGGAGGCTGGGACCAGGATGGAGGAGGACAGTTTTCTCACCTCCCGCCACCACACATCTCCCCTGTCCGGTGAGTCACCCTCTTCGCCTTGACGCATGGTCTCTGAGTCACCAAGCTTCTGCGCCCGCCTGTTGCAAGCATTCCAGCCGAGGTGAGCCTCCCATCAACAGAGAAGGTGTTCTCCAGTTTTTCCTCACGGTTCTGTCTTCTCCTTGGCCTCTAGCACGAACAGTTGTCAGTCCGTGCCCCCCCCCCCCCAGCTTGAAGTACTTCAGTGTGCTTGTGGAGGAGGCTTCCCAGGAGGAAGGGCGCAGGCGTGTCTCAGCTCAGGGCGAGAACTTGGGGGTCGGGGCACGTGCGTGGAGAGGGTGCTGGAGGTGAGGGGGGCGCCTGCGGCCGTTGCGCTCCTTTGCTGAGCTTACTCTTGTACGTCTCCCTGTCTTCTGGTTCCTCTTCTCGGAATAGAGACCTGAATGGCACGGCGTGGAGGACGCTGGCCTCGCCTGACAGCTTCTCACCCAAGAATCCCTCCTTTCTCTTGAGGAAATAACGACGGGTGACTTTCTCAGACTCTGTAGACTTTGTAATGGGCCGTGGCTGATAAAACTCATGAGCGCACGCACCTCAACAACAAGGCCGGTGTGTCATGTCCACGCTGGGCGACATCTTTTCATAACAGTAACTCTGCAGGAATATAGGCCACGCTTGTCCTCCCAGCGATTAGACAGATGCATGTTTTCTGACACAAACCTTTCTCCAACATGTCCTTGTACTTTTCCCCCCGGCCACCCACACAAGCCCCCATTCTGAATAGCAGGTCCCCTCCTGCTAATGACAGACCTTTGGGGCAGACCCAGAAGTAGCTTCCAAAGACTGGAGACATCGCCGCCGGGGTGGTGCCGTCAGACCACCGCGCTCTCCGATGGCCCCGAGCGAGCCTAGTTGTGTTGAAGTAGTTCCTCTTGCCAGCGCGTAAAGGGGAAGGAGAGGCTGGAGCAAGACGTTCAACTTCTGTATGACGCAAGTCGATTTGCAAATATTAGGGGAGGAGGGAAGAGGGCTGTAACTTGCTTTTTTCAGCGTTAAAAGATGCCATCTCCCTGCTTATCTGCACAGAGTATTTAAGCCAAATTGTGGTTCAGTGGTTGACTGGGGCAGGTTGAAAAAAATATTCAGGGAAATTATATATTTTTATACCAGTTACCCATTGATGAGGTATTTCTTAAACGCTTACCATTCCATTAGGCACTGTGATAAATAGTTATCAGATGTCTCAAAATCATGTCGAAAATAGGGTACAAATACGGTTCTAAAATACGTAATCACTAAAGCTAGTAAACAGATGAAGAAGGTGCAGCTGGCCCAAAAAACACATTCAGAGCTTAGAGGAAAGATTTTTTTCCTGACTTCTAGACCATATTACAACAAAAAATTCCAAAGCATGAAGCCCTTACTGAAGCCGCTGACACTCATCCATATGGAGCCTCAGATGTTGAGTACCGGGCTCTTCTTACTCAGCCAGTGGTGGGCGACCCCTTTGGCTCTGAGTCCTCTTCGGTTTCCAGTTCTCCCTCCAGCCAGCCGGGGAGGGGCTGCTGAGCATCCTCAGTCCCATGGCAGGGCTGTGACACTGGATTTCAGGTTAATCTTGGGAATCTGGAACAGGTCATTTTAGTAAAACATTTAAAATCCTTAGTCCAAAATTGGTGCTTGTTTAGAACATCTGCTCTACGTTTTAGGGACTGGGATATAAAGGACTTTATCCCACAGAGAATGCTTCTCCCAACCATCCCTGGGTCGTTCTGTGAACAGGACTGAAAGGCCTTTGAATCCCCTCCTCTCTGTGCAGGAGTTCGTGGGAACAGGCATCCCCTGCACCTTCTTTCCACACACATCCTCTGCTTCCCAGCACCCAAGTTATGATTCTGTTCAATGAGATGAATGTAGAAATATCTGGGGTCGAGCGTCTGGGGGGCTCAGTCAGTTAAGCGTCTGCCTTCGGCTCAGGTCATGATCTCAGGATCCTGGGATTGAGCCCCGCATCGGGCTTCCTGCTCAGGGGGTAGCCCGCTTCTCCCTCTGCCCCTCCCCCTGCTCATGCTCACTCTCTTTCTCTCAAATAAATAAATTAAACTCTTTAAAAAAGGAATATCCGGGGTCTTTGAGGGGAAGCTTTTGCTTTACTGGTAAAAGAGAAGAATGCGATTGTGCTGCTTCTCTCCCCGTTCAACCTTGACTGCCGCGCACTTGATGTCTGCAGATGCAGCGTGGTCGGGATGTGGACAGAAGCCCCCTTGCTGCGTGGCTGGAACAGGACACCGTAGAGTCCCCACACCCGCCCTGTGACGCTTATTACCTCTGGACTTGTCATGCCAGAAAAAAAAGCCCTCTCTTGTTGAAGTCACAGCCGACCCGAGTTTCTGTTAGAGTGGGCAGAAGCCTCCCGCACTGGTAGAGAATGTGGTATCTGAACATGAGTGGCTCCCAGGATTATTTTTTATTTTATTTTATTTTATTTTATTTTTAAAGATTTTATTTATTTATTTGACAGATATAGAGACAGCCAGCGAAAGAGGGAACACAAGCAGGGGGAGTGGGAGAGGAAGAAACAGGCTCATAGTGGAGGAGCCTGATGTGGGGCTCGATCCCATAACGCCGGGATCACGCCCTGAGCCGAAGGCAGACGCTTTAACCGCTGTGCCACCCAGGCGCCCCCCAGGATTATTTTTTAAATCTAATACAGAGCTTAGGAGGTATTGCTTCTTTGTCACTGTAACACGTATACTGAGCATTTTTTACGTGCCAGGCACTGTGCGAGACCAGTGACACAAGGAGAGGAGTCCAAGCCACACAGCAATAGGAGCAGGTATTCAGCAGAGGTCGTTTTGTGATCCACTGACTCATTCAACAGTAACTGTTGCTCCTCCGCAGGGAATCAGGGCCTCGGAGCTGAAGCTACAGACACAGACGTCCCAGCTCAGCGCTTCCAGGAGCACAGTCTTCCAAACAGCCATCCTTCCTCCAGTGAACGATGAGGAACTAGGACCATGTAGCAGGCAGGCTCAGGAGCGCATGTCTTGAAGGAAAACATCAGTCAACAGGGTTACAAAGTTGCTCCGCTTTGGGGTAGTATCATATGTACAAAAAGTTGGGTTTAGGGGGCAACAAAACAAAGGATGGGGAGCAGCGCCTGAGGCGGCCCAGTGGGTCCACCAGCATGAATGGCCGGGCTCTCTCCTGTGCAAGGACAAGGTGCCACTGTGTGGCTCCTGCTGCCAGCCTGTCTCCCTCTGCCTTGTCTTGTGTGTGGCCAAGAAACGACCCTGGTGAGAAGGCCCGCGTCCTTCTCCAGCCCCATTTGCTTTAGGAAGTTTGCTATGTGATCCATGCCCATGTATCCAGCAGGCTCGCAGGGGCCCTTCTTAGCTCTTCCTGCTCCCCGACCAGTCCTGCCCCCAACTCAGCGAGCTTTCACATCAGGACTAGGAGGTGTCTCCTCACTTTACAGGTGAGAAGGGAAGTCTGGAGTCGGCTGGTTACCGGAGTTGGCCCCAGAACCCACTTCTCCTGGTTCCTGGCCCTTCTGCCCAAACTGTTGGTAGTTCTGCTTTGGGGAAGCCCAGGGGGATGAGCTGCTCTCCTGAACTGGGGTTGATCCACCTGTTTCCCAAATAACAGCTCCTTCCTTTGGAACCACTCTTGCCAGCTCAGAGCGCGTGGTTCCAGCGGGAGCCGTGTCCTTCAGGGCCTCTGTGGTGGCGGCGGCAAGGGGAAAGCGGGGTGGGGGCCCCAAGCACCACTGCCATCTGCCCTCGGTTGTGCTCCTGCCCCGTGGAGGAGGCCGGGCGGCCGTGAGCTAACGAGAGGACCGGTGGAAAGAAGAGGCAAGAGACGGGCAGGGTCCTGGCTTGTAGTAGGGGCCCTGTGCCCATTGCTCCCCCCCGCAGGCTGTCACCTTTCCCTATGGTTTGGGTGTTCTGCCTTTCGTTCTGAGTCACGTCAGTGTTCTTCCAGATAACTGCCCTTTGGCCTAAGCTCCTTTGAGTTTGGTATCTGTCCTTTCACACCAAGAGTGCCGATGACCTCCACGGCTACCAGTGAAATGCGCTTACCCCATGGGACTATGATTTCAACTCTTGCCTTTTCTTTAACTGTCCACATGCCTTCCTCCCCTCTAGTCATTAACTGTCCTCCCATCTGAGCAGCGACTGGGCAAGGCCCCAGACACAACCACAGCATGTCCCCAGAACATGAGACCGTCTAGAATCATTTCCCGGCTAATTCTTGAAGCCATCTTTAAGCAGCAAGGGCCTTGTAAGAGCTTAAAAGCTCTTCTCAGATCCCATCTAGACACTCCCCAGCAGATCTATAATTTAGCTTTCTTTTTAGTTTTAAACATTTTATTGCAAAAATAACCCACAATTCAGAAGGTCTGGAAAACCCTTATTATGTTGTACATTTTTTGCTGTCCTAATCGGGGTCTTTTTGGTCGATAAGTAACCTCAGTGCCTTGGGACAGGATAATGACTTAATTGTTTTCTTTGTAGACTCCCTTTAACTGTGGAAAAGTTTCTATTTAAGCAGAAGAATATGAAGAAAATTAAACTCATACTGTTGATATTTGGGATTAAGTTCAGGTGACCAGTATCTATTTGGCATTTTAAGAACTTGTAATTTTAAGAGAACGTGGCAAATATGAGTATCCAGGGACCGGCCTCGTAATCCCACTTTAATATATATATTTGAGTAATCGATGTGGACTCGTGATTTGACCTTAAAGTTGCAATGCAATTTTATGAAGATTGTAAGCAGTATGGGAACATGTAAAAGAACTTAAGATTCAGCAAATTTAGTTGGTTATTTGGGAGGGCTTGTGAGCAAACCAAAGTGTTCTGAAGTATAAAGTAGTTCATAAATGCATTTTAAATTGAGAAGGCAGTTGTGTAACTAAATTTCTACATGGGACCTGTCATCAAGGTTACCCTTAACAGTGGCTGTTAAATTTCACTGTATTTTATATGATCAGTTTATAAGTAGAATAACACAGTTTTAAGTTAAGCCTAAAAGCTTAAGGAAAACCCAAAATTTTAAATTTGGATAAAATGAATGTTAAAAATAGAAATAACTCCGAGCAGTCTTTCATATATATAAAAGCCACCCTCAAGTACAGTAAAAATCTGTGCTCCTCTAACATTAGAGATTGTGTGTTTTCTTTTAAGCAGTCATTTGGTCCTCACACTCGGCCAACAACTACTATTCTCTGCATCTTTTTGATGGGGAAACAGGCAGAGCAGCAGAAATGGCTCCAGCGGGCAGAAGGAAAGCCGGTCACGAGTCTCTCACCAGCTGCCCAGCCTGGCTCGTGCACTGTTCCGTTCGCCTCTAAATTGGCCTTATCACGGGTGAAGTGAAAGCCCATGGTGAAGACTTGCCCTTTTTCTCTGGAAGTGATTATGTGACTAATTTAATTTAAATCCCGGTGGATCTTGGGCTCTTCGTGTTCCAGTCCGAAAGCAGCAGCATATTCCAGGACCCCGACACGGGTGGGAAGCTGCCACGTGGCCAGAGCAGTTGAGTCTGATTTCTGGGAAAGAGGCAGCCTGGCTCCTCAGCCGCAAATAGGTTATTAAGACTAAGTGCAGTGAGGCTGGATGGCCATCGGTTCCCAGTAAGCTAACCCTCTGAGGACGGTGACTTCCTGCCTGCAGGACAATGACCAGGGAGAAGCCAGGTTCCTGGGGCAAGGCCGTGGCGCAGTGAGGACAGCAGCCTTGGTCGGGAGGCCCACAGTGAGGCCTCTGCTCTGTGACCAGGCACCCAGAGCAGGCCAGCTCCCTCGCTGAAGCCGGCTTCGTCGGCAGTGAAATGGGGCGAATGTGGGAATCCAACATTTGTCAGAGCGCTAGGAGAAAACAACAGAAAGCCTGCTCAGATACTGGCACAGGAGCGAGCTTCCTGAGAGCAGCCTGGTGACATTCTAGAGTCATTGAAGGCTCTGATGTTTTCAGTGGCTCCCTCCTCAATGCCACCCCAGCCCTGGGCTCAGCGGGCTTCAAAAGGTCCAGGTTAAGGCCTGTGCACAGCTCACAGAGGCCCACCACTGAGTTTGGAGGCTCACTTGCCCGACTTTTCCTTCTGAAGAAAGGGGTAGCTGTCCCTGAGTGGCAGGGAGCTGGTCAGCCTCACGGCACACTTCCCCAGCTGCCGCAGCTGCGCTGGCCTGCCACCTACGGAGCCGGAGCCACAAGGACAGGTGAGCAGTGAACGCAATGGTACGCCCCTGCCACTGGGGACATCAAGGATCGGAGCAGAATCTGTCCCCTAGAGACAACATCCTGATCTCTGAAACCACCTGGAAAGAAGATAATTAATTACATTACAAAACAGTCAGTGCTGTACATAGGAGTCGGCTTAAACAGGAGGATTTTGGGGGCAGGGACCTTAAAGCATTTTTTAAAATATAAATTCAATTAACATATAGTGCATTGGTTTCAGAGGTAGAGGCAGTGATTCATCAGTCTTGTTAAACACCTGGTGCTCATTACAAAACATACCCTCCCCAGTGTCCATCCCCCAGTTACCCCATCCCCCACGCCCTCCAGCAACCCTCAGTTTGTTTCCTAGAGTTAGGAGTCTCTTATGGTTTGTCTCCCTCTATGCTTTTCTTATTTTTCCTTCCCTTCCCATGTGTCCATCTATTTTGTTTCTTAAATTCCACATATGAGTGAGACCATATGATATTTGTCTTTCTCGGATTGACTTAATTCGCTTAGCATAATACCCTCTAGTTCCATCCCCATTGTTGCAAATGGCAAGTGTCATTTTTTTGATGGCTGAGTAATATTCCATTTAAACAGGAGGATTATTAGGGAAGGAGGAGACCCTCTCTGAGCCAGGTCAGACTGCTTTGGTGGGCGCTGGGGAGCCCACATCCTCAGTGCAGGTAGGCCATGCCCCCCACCATCCATAAACTTCTTGCTAGCTTGTACCCATTTATTTGGTTTAAGGAATAACCTGTGTGGGTTGGCCGGAATCCCACACGGTCCCCAGCATTCCTGGGCCCAGCGTACACAAATCTTCCTGCTATTCAAACACTAATCTAGGTACTGCCATGAAGAGAATTTGCAGATAAAATTAAGATCCCCAATCGGCTGAGCTTACGGGAGGGAGATGATCTGCACAGGCCCGCGTCCTTTAAGGCAGGGAGTTTTCTCCACGGGTCCCAGAAGAAGAGGTCAGAGGTCAAAGCATGAGAAGCAGTCGCCTGGCCTGCTTCGGTGGCTGACTTGAGGACTAGAGGGGACCACGTGGCAAGAGTGCAGGCAGCCTCTGGGAATGGAGAGTGGTCCTGGCTGACAGCCAGCAGGAAAAAGAACTTTATTCCTGCAACCACGGGAGCTGAATTCTGCTGATGGGAGTGAGCTTGGAAGCAGGGCTTTCCTCCAGTCTCCTGATGGGAGCTCTGCCTGTGACCATGATTCCAGCCTCCCGAAAGGCTGAGCAGAGACCCCAGTCTCTGGGGTCTTCCGACCTACGGAATTGGGAGTGAATAAAGGTGGTGTTTTAAGTCACTGAATTTGTGGTGATGCGCCTCCTTGTGCTGCCTGGAAATTAGGCAGTTCCCATCATTAATGGTAATTAGTAGCTGATTACACAGCCAGATCAGTTTGGGGGTTCTCTCACTTAGTGAGTTCTGCAGCCTCTATAATTACTTTTTAATTTTTTTTTTACTTTTTATTTTGAATTTCAAACTTACAAAAATATTGCAAAGAAGACAAAGAATTCCCACCCCAACCCCCAATTCCGAGATGTTACGTAAGCAGAGTACAGTCACCCAAATCCGGAGATTAATATCGGCACAATACTAGTCCTGCTTCACCCGCTGTCCTGCTAATGTCCCTCGTGTGGCGTGGGGCACCGTCCAGGGTCACCCGTTCCATTTGGGCTTCACGCGTCCTCAGCTGCCTTCCAGCAAGAACACTTCCTCAGTCTGTCTTTGTCTTTCCTGATTTTGACATTTTCGAAGAACTATTTGCTAGTTATTTTTGTAATGTCCTTTATTTTAGGTGTCTCATGTTTCCTCATGGTCCAATTCAGGTGATGCGTTTTGGGCAAGAACACTACATGAGTGAGGTGTCCTTCCCAGTGCATTATATCAAGAGGCCCCTGATGCTGATGGGGTCCATTACTGGTGATATAGACTTTGATGATGTGGTCCAGGCGGCTTCCAGGTTGCTCTGCCGTAAAGTCACCATCTTCCCCTTGGTAATCAATCCATAAGTACCTTGTAGGAGATACTTTGAGACTGTTCATGTCCTGTTTCTCGCTGCATTATTGCTCGCTGATTTTATCACCCATTGACGGTTCTTCTGCGAAACAATTATGTCTGTGCTATTTGCCAAATGGTGACTTTTCTAGCTCCATGATTCCTTCTACATCTGTTTGCCTGGATTCTAATCATTCCCATAAATTCTAGAATTTGTGAGGAAGAGCTGTCCCTCCTTCCCTATGTATTTATTCAATTTTTTATTTATGTCAGTATGGACTCAAAGATTCTCACTTTATTCTATGGGTCACAATCCATTACTATGATGATTTGTCTTCTTGCTCAGATTGGCTCAGAGGAGCCCTTTCAGCTTGGCGTCTGTGCCTTTTGGACACGTCCTCGTCACTTGTTGGTACCTCAGCAAAATGATTACTTGTTTTCTGGCACCACAAGATGTTCCAGGCTCCTCTTGTTGTTTTCCTGTTCTAACCCTCCAAGGTCTCTCGGTTCCTTCAGTCAGAGTCTGGTATTTAGAAACCAACAGCCATGAGTTAGATGTGTCCATATAACTACTCGTAATGTTTACAGTTTTCTCTAATACTGTGGAGCATTGATTCGTTCATAGTTACATGGTTAGACACACGTGCACCTGTACGTGCACGTGCACACGCGCGCACACACACACTCACATGCTGGTAATGGACAGTTGAGGAGCTCATCTTCAGGCAGCTGGATTTTCTTTGTTCCACTTGAGCCCATGGAAGCTCAGCCCCAACATTCCTGGGCCAGCCCACATGCTCCTGCCCTGTATCTTCCAGATGCTCCCCATCGCTTCTCTCCTCTTTTGGGACCCTTCCCTCTCATTACCCCAGAGACCCTGCTTCCAGCTCTAATAATACTAATATTAATAATAATAGCAGCTAGCTTTCATTGAGCTCTTGTGCTCTAGGCAAATATGATTTTATTGAATCCTTATAGCAATCCATGAAAAATGTATTATGCCCATTTTACAGGCAAAATACTGAGGCTTGAGGAGGGTATATCATAGAGCCTAGGAAGCCATGGCAGGGATTCTTAGCCAGTCTCTTCTCCCCACCCCCACTCTTTGTATGCACCCATCCTAGGGCTGGCTGGCTGTAGGTCTGCCTTTTGGCAGAACCCCAGGAGCTGGAGAGCTTAAGGCAGCAGGAGCTTTAAAGCAAAGACATAGCATGCCCAGAGGCATAGAGTGGGGGGGTGCCCAACAGTGGGGACAGCCCCTGCTGGACTCTCCATACTGGGGAAGCTGGTGGAGGTGGGGGCCGAGCTCTCAAGTACTTCATGGGCCCTGCTGGTCCCTGTCCCCAGGCACGCCTCTTCCTTCCTTCCTCCTTCACACACACTTTACCACTGTTCCCTGGCCCTGATCAAAAGGTTCCCTCTTCCTATGGCCTGAATTCCTTCATTGGAGACAAAACCTTATATTCTACAACTACAGAGGAAAGGCTTGAAAATGCAAATACCTGCTAAGGAAGGGCTGTGGGTGGGAGGGAGGAATTTCCAGGGTAGAAAGCGTGAGATCTCTTCTGTTTGAGGGTCACCCTTCCTTTGGAAAGAGCATGAAAGCCTTCAGTTTGGTCTAGGAACTGGGAAAGAAATCTGGGAAGAAGCCCTTTGCTTCCTGCAGTAAGAGAACCAGAGGCTACGGGCCTGACACTTCCTGCCCCAAGAGCCTGGGCGGGGTGGCACCCAGCGGGGCACCGATGCCAGAGGGTAAGAGTGGCTCATGCCCTGGGTGAAAGGAGCCCGATTCTGATCCAGTTCCCATGGGGCCCTCACCCCACAGCCCAGTTCCACGTCCCTCTCTGGGTCTCTTAGTGCAGTGTGGCAGTGGGAGAACTAGCAACATCCTTATCACCTGAGAAGCTTGTTTGCCATGCAAATTCTTGCACCCCACCCTAGACTTACTAAATCAGAAACTGCTGGGAGGCCCAGCCCTCTGTTACAAAGCCCGCCCTCCAGCCTGCTCTCCGGCTGGAAAGTTGGAGCGCCTCTGCCCTCAGGACCTCAGTGACCAGATGATGCTATTGATGGCAAGCGTTCTAAAGTGATGGTAACTGGGGCCTGGAGGATCCTTTGAGCCTGGCCCGCCAATCCTCATCGTTTCCCCGTGGTTTCAGCCACAAGGCGAGATTTTCAGACACCACTTTGATGTGTGAAGAGCTCCTCAGAAGAGCGGGGTTTAATCAATAGTCATTAGACTGAGAATAGAAATGTCAGCGGACACGGTTGGAAGTCGGAGAGCGATGACGAAATGACTTCACTCTACGACTCAGACTGTATTATTGACAGCACCTGGGAATATATTCGCAATTTTAAATCGTTTCACTTCTTGCCTCCACGTTGAAAACCAGAACGTCATGTCCCCCTACCGCAGCCCATTTTACCAACCTGTACTGGGTCCTGGCTGTGATGAGCTCATTCTTGAGCAAATCCAATTTTTCACGCCACTCATTTTATCTCTTGTGCGAACTTGCTGAGGCCGTTCCCTGCCTTGTGCAGAGGACAAGCAGAAACACTCTTCGGTTATGAAATGTCAACATCAACCGTCACTGGCTGACTCTGGGAGCGAAAGAACAAATGTCCCAGGGTTATTAACAATACCACCCAACGTCTGAGAGGGCTGCGCTCCAGCATGACAGAAGCAAGACAGCGATGAGTCCCATGCTCTTGTTCCTCCATCGGATGACGCTCCAAGTGGAGAGATCAGGCTCTGTGGGTCCGAACCAGTTTTCCTCACAACACTTCTGATGCCAGGTGTGTGGGGTTTCCACGCCAACAAGCAGTTGTCTAGGTGTCCTGCCGTCCGGTTCAGTTCTGACACGACTCCCTGGAGTACAGGGTAGGTGAGGGCTCAGACCCACAAGACCACCCCTCACTTCAGATGCCAGTGCAGCTACTGTGTGGCCGGGGACGCACTCTTCCATCCAACTCGGCTACAAAGTCAGGGGTCTCCACAACTTTCCCTCTTTCCAGTTTGATAATTGGCTAGAACTGCTCCCAGAGCTCAGGAAAGTGCTTTATTTGTTATTATCAGTTTATTATAAAGGATACGACTCAGAAGGAGCCGAACGGAAGAGATGCCTAGGACAAGGTAAGAGGGGAGAGGTCCAGGGGCGCCTGGGTGGCACAGTCGTTAAGCTTCGGCTCAGGGCGTGATCCTGGCGTTCTGGGATCGAGCCCCACGTCAGGCTCCTCCGCTGGGAGCCTGCTGCTTCCTCTCGCAGTCCCCCTGCTTGTGTTCCCTCTCTCGCTGGCTGTCTCTCTCTGTCAAATAAATAAATAAAATCTTAAAAAAAAAAAAAAAAGGGGAGAGGTGCATGGACCTTACATGCCCCGAGCACGCCACCCTCCCCGCACTTCCACATGCTCACCAACCTGGAAGCTCTCCGAACCCCGTCATTTAGGGTTTTTTCTGGAGGTTTCATTACGTTGGCGTGACTGACCCCTGGTGATCTGACTCAATTCTAGCCCCTCTCCCTTGACTGGAGGTGGAAGGGTGGTGTTGAAAGTTCCAACCCTCTAAGCATGATGCGGTCTTTCTGGCCACCAGCCCTAGCCTGAAGCTGCCTACGTGCCCCAGCCACCACCAGTCGTTTCGTGGCGTGCAAACATTCTCTCATCCCTGTGCAGATTCCAAGGGTCTCGGGAGCCATGTGCCAGGAACTGGGGACAAAGACCAAATATATATTTCTTAACTGTATCGCAATCAGCCACATGAGTCCACAAGGCAGTAAAGATGCCAAGTACAAGGAAGAGAGGCCCACCCACCTCAAAGTGCACGTCCTCTGGCTTCACTGTGACTCGAAGCTGGACAGATCTGAGATGTGCAGTCTTGCCCACTTTATCTGGCCTTAGATAAAACTTGCTTTCCTTGGCAAGTGAGTCCACGGAGTAAAGTGCAAGTCCACCGAGTGTTACAGCTGTGGCAGGAAAAGAGTGGAGGGAGTTGACAATCTCTCAGAACACTGAATCTGGCACAGCCCATCCCTCACTTCCTGTTCCTCTTACACAGACTGACACCCACACTCGTGAGGCCTGTGGCACAGGAGCTGAGGTCTGAGAGCTCATGATCTCCAGCCGGGCCCATGCAGCAGTGTCTTTCCAGAAGGCTCTACCAGGGCCATCCATGTCCCAAGCCAACTGACAATACCTTGTCAGAACTAACAATGACTTCCTTCTCCCAGACACGGGCTCCCTTTGAATGTGGAGCAGGAGTTTGGACCACTACCATAAAAGATAGCAGGCCAAGAAACTGATTCTAAGAAATGATGAAAAACAGACAACCCACTGGCTCTGACTTTTCAGTTCACCTGGATGGGATTTTTTTCACTACGAAGAAAATGGGGAAATCGCTATTTGCACGAGTGTCCTAAATAGTAGATCAGGAGATTGTTCCTAACATCATTTCTTCAAATTGCAATATAAAATAGCACTTTCCACAGGAATTAACTCTCAGCAGAACAGAAAGATGACCTGCCTTTGAGATATTTGATCCCATCGAATAATCAAGCATTTCTCAGGTGCTGGCCTTTACGGAGGCAAAATGAGTAGTCGTGTGAGGAATGGCCTCCCTCCTCCATCTCTCTAGGTTACAGTTCCTCAAGTCCCATTATTTTTATTATTTTTGACATTTATCGACCTGTGTGTGAGGTGCTGTTCTAGTTCCCAGGAAACAGCAGTGACCAAAGGAGAAAACAATGTTTGTCAGAGGTGGTCAGTGTGGGGGGAGCGGTGGCGGATAATTCGGGGCAGGAGCCCAGGAGTGGGAAGGGTTTTGAATGAGGGTGGCCTGGGAGGCTACCAGAGATGCACTTTGCGGCGAGGGGGTGGGGTGACTCCCTCCAACCCTCGTTTCATTTCAGTTCAAGCCAGCCAGCCACTTGAGCCGTCCCCCTGTGCCTGAGGACGGAAAGATAAGCACGGGGTCAGGTTCCCCAAACCCTTCCTGGGAGGGCGTCCCCGAACCGCCCCAAGGAGCCAACGAGGGGCTCGCCCGAGGCCCCGCGGCGCGCCGGGAGCGCAGGGGTTAAGCGGTTTCCGCCGGACCCGCCCCGGAGGCTGCGCCGCCCGTCTCGCCGCGGTTCCTCCCTCCGGCTGTGACGCGCCCCGCTTTGCCCAAATATGTCCCTTTCCCCCCGCCCTCGCCCGGTGCCCGCAGGCGCCCCCGAGCCGCGGGGCTGGCACTCGGACGTCGCCCGGCCTCGGAGTCCCGGGCCGGCCCCGCGGGGCGCCCCCCTCCGCGATGCCCTTCAGGAAAGGTAGGCGCGGTCCCCGCGAGCCCACCAGCCCGCGCGCTGCGGAGTCCCCTCCGTGCGCGCGCCGCCCCCAACCCGGCCCTGGACGCCCCCCGCGCCGCGCCCCGCGTCCGCACTGCCCTCGGGCTCCCCGCGCCCGCCCTGCCCGCCGCCCCTGCCGCCGCCGCACGTGCCCGCGCCGGTGCGCAGCGCGGGCTGCCGGGGACCGGGCGAGTCGCGCGACTTGGAACCGAGCCCCAGGCGCGCGGCGTTCAAGTTCGCGGGGCTGCCGGAGCAGGTTCGCGCGCGGACCCGCGGCCTGGGGGCTCTTGGGGGCGGCAGCTGCGCCGCGTGGGAGCCCGGCCGCGCGCTCGGGTTGCAGGCTGAGTCTGGGGGAGGGACGGCTGGGGGGAGGGCGCGCCGGTGTGGAATGCGGGTGTGTGTGCAAGTCCTGCCGCCGCCCTTTTCTGCCCTCGGACTCTTGGAGCCTCAGGTTCTTCTTTGGCAAAATGGACAGGAATAGGGACGACTGCGTGGGGACCGGTGGCACCGTGCACAGAAAAGCACACAGACGTGAGGTGAGGTGGCCAGGCCTGGGAAGGGGCCCTCCGGCCAGACCCTCCCTCGCCCGGCCCCCTGCAGGGAGCGCCGCACCTGGCCCACCTGCAGGCGTTTAGGCTGTTCCCTGGGGCCTTCCCCTCTGCGGGCGGTGGTGGCGCACAGGGCCTGTCAGGAAGCCCCGATGCTCCTGGGGCCCCCTGCCCCGAAAGGGGGTCTCGGTTGTATTTGGCCTCATTTTTCCGGGCAGGGTGATGGAGGCTCCTGAGTCGCTGCAGAGCCCCGCGGGAACGCTAGCCCGGGGTGGGGAGGAGGACTCAGTTTTACTCGGCAATCAGAGCTCTCGGACTCCTTCCCTTTTTTTATTCGGGTTGGGAGGAGCTTGGGTCCCCGTGACCCACTGTCACTCAAACCCAAGGCTTCTGCACCCCCACCTGAGCAGTAAGGGAGAGGAAGCCTCCACCCCCTCCCGGGTGCCTGGGACTGAGCTGTGTGGCCCTCTCCCTATTCCCTCCATCCCTGTCGTCTAGCCCTCTCTTCCCTTCCCTCGTATCTCAGGTTAATAGGTCAATGCTGTGGTTGCTGGTGATGCCCTGTTGGCCTTTGTCCCTTAAACAGAGGTTGCTAAGATGCCGCTGCGAGCTCCTGGTTGTGAAGGGGGATGACTGGCACTCCTTGTTCTTTGGGGGATGGTGACAAGTGAGGTGACCGCTCCTGAGAGCAGGGACAGAGAGTTCCGCGCGGTTCTCGGTCAGCTGATGACGTGTGGTCCCATGGTTACTGTCCTCAGTGTCTCCATTATTCCCCATATAACACGGTGCCCTTGTGTGGAGGTTCCCTCAGCTCTCACCTGACCGCGTGTAGCTGCAGCGGGAACAGTCGTGTGTGTGCTCAGTTTGCCCCTTCTTCGAGCTTGTTTCCTGTGGGCTCTGGTGGCAGCCTCCCACAAGGCAAGGATGCTTGTCTGCCCGTCCCAGCACTTGTTGCAGGGGGGTGGGGGGAGAGGAGCAGAGGGGCGTATGCATCAAGGACGCAGTAAATACCTGGGCTGCTAAGTGATCCTTTCTGTGTGGAGATTTCACTTGAGGACAGCATTGATAGACCACACAGGACAAAACATTTGCAAACTGCTAAATGTTAAGCTTGCTTGCCTTTTTTTTTTTTTTTTTTTAAATGTGAAGAGAACATTGCCGCACGAAGGGAAAATGCCGTTCCTCCATTCTGTGGATGCCAAGTGCTGAAGGTCCCGGGATGTGAGGAGCAGTCCTAGCTGGGTTTTCCGGACGCTTTGGTGGGAATCCAGGGCAGGGACTCTGGAGGGCTTGGAGTCCAAGGCGGGACTTCCCACTTCACTGAGCTGCCATCTCCTGTGTAGAAGTCAGCACAGGTGGGAATTGCAGGGAGACCCGGTCTGTTCAGTCCGGGGATGGGACGCCATCCGGAGCTGCCCGCGAGGGGGCTCAGCACTCTGTGCCTGGAACCGTCCAGGTCGTGGAGACTTCAGTGCACATATTCTTTTATATCTTTTTGGACTTTGAGCCATCTGAATATATTAGCTATTCGAAAAAAAGTAATTTAAGGAAAAGACTTTCCTGCCCCCCCCTCCCCCCATGAACAGAAAACTGATGGAGAAGGACTTCCTTCTAGCTAACCTCTAGAACGTTATCGGACTGCTCATGCCCTTCCCATGCTGTGTTTCTGTGTCCTGACAGGTAAGACTTTGGGACCAGCTCGGTCAGAGGCCTGGCAGGAGTCACCAAACACGTGACGTGCTCGTGCGAAGGGGGCGACTGAGGAAAGTTTAAGAAAGGGACTATTACAAAGGTTCGGGTAGGGCGTAGGAAAGCCACAGAAGAGAGTGCAGAACCCCAGGCAGCACCACCCCAGGCTTAACTGAGGAGCCGGTGGCCTGATTGGAGCCGACCCTCCCTTAAGGACTCCCGCAGCTGCAGCCCCTCAGAGAACAAACTGGGAGAATCAGCACCTCTGCCCCTCCCTCCCCGGGTGGGGGGGGGGGGGGGGTGGGGGCTCACCTTTTGCGAAGGGTGATCTGGTGAGACAAGCAGATAACCTGCCAGGAGTCGGGAGGTCCTGTGTTGTGAGTGTGGGAGGAACGCAGCTGACGTCTCCAGAATGCAGAGTTCAGAGATTGCATGCTACATCATTCATTCATTCATTCATTCTCTAGATTGAGCGCTTGCTAGGCACCAGGGACACAGAAGGTGCTAGTTGAATAGGATTTGGCAGTTCACTCCCTGTAGTTAGACCTCCAGGGTCTGCCTCCCCAACGTGGTCCACAGTGCTCCAGTAATGTCAGGCAGAGGCCCCGAGTGTGAATAGATGAACAGATGTGGCTGAGACCGGCCAGGCCAGCAGCTGACAGTGACCTTCCCCGTGGGCAGGTGGGGATGAAATAGGAATGCTCACTTCTCTTCTTGGTCGGTTCCAGGGTGACCATGGCCACGGTGGGGGAGCAGGGTTGAGTCCCCCACCATGTGGCTGGAAGAAGTAGGTCTGGAGAAGTCGGCCTTGAGGTCGGTTCCAGTCAGAGAAGGAAGTGTGCTGCCGTGAGAACAAGACGGGGGTGGGCAGGAAAAGCTCAGGCCAGACACCCGCAGGACTACCCACTGGCCGGTGGAAGCCAGGACGAGCTGCGGAGATCGGTTGGGGGAGTTCGCCCTCTGGAAGCTTCCCAGATAGGAGAGGTGGCCACTTCTCCTGTGATTTGTGAGTGGCTCTGCTCGGAGGCTGGGGTCTTGACGAAATTCTCGAGGGCCCTTTCTGGTCGACAAGTCTGTAACACTGTCTTCAGAGAGCAGGGTCCCAAATATTCTGCCTGCCCCCCCTCAGAGGGGACAGGGGAATAGTGGGTGGAGGTCCTGCCTGACAGAAACCAAACTAACGTTACTGAGCACCCCCACACCCCAAGTGCCTTCCATGCATGCACTCACCTCCCCACTGCCCTCTGATGCACGCGGCATTGTGTCCATGGTAAGGAGGAAGGACGTGCGGCTCCTGGGGGTCATGCAGCTTGTCTAGGCGCCCTCATCAAGCTGCGTGCTGCACAGGGCTGGGACGCAGACCTCTGCATTGTGCCTTTGCCGCACGGCCATGATGGGACTGGATAGGAGGGGACGCAGGGTATGACCGCCACCAGGCAGGAATCCTAGCAAATGATAGGTCCGTTGTTAGGAACCAGCAACTTCTTTCACGTTGGCAACGAGTAGAGAGACAGACGAAGGTGCCCGACTCGTCTGGATCTTTGAGAGACGGACGGATGCAGGTGGGCCTGCCCAGGAAAACCTTCTGCGTGTCTTCAAGTGGCCCAGGACGCTGCTGTCATAGGTGCTGACCCCATAACCCCAGCTGGTGTTGTGGAGCTGAGGGGCCAGCCAGATGACAGGCCACAGCTGCCTGCTGGGTACTGAGTTTTCAGGGACGCTGAGGGAACAGAAGGGAAAAACGAGTACCACCATCGCAAGGGATGCAGCCCCTTTGGAATTCCTGCAGTTCAGCCCCTGGAAATCAATTACATTTCTTGCAATTTTGCTAACTGGGGTTGGCAATTTTGGACCTTAAACCCAGGACGTCTCCTTCTTTTCTCTCTACTTCCCTCGTGGCCGTGCAGAGAGCAGATCCTGAAAAGACCGTCTCCAGGAAGGGCTGGGCTGGTGTGGTCCTTCCTGGCCTGGGCTCCCGTCCTGCACTCTGGGTGTCTGCGTCCGCAGGCTGGGTTCTGGGGCACGTTCTCCTCCTCCGGGGCCCAGCGGCTTATTGGACGAGAATAGGGCTCCTGGCCATTGCAGAGTTCTGTCCCTGACATGCTCCCCAAGGAAGGAGACCGGGGGATGATGTGTATGAAAATGCCATGGCATCGGGGACAAAACACTGTTCCAGGAGCTGGGAGACCAGGTAGTGACAGGCCCACCTGTGTCAGGTACTGGCTGGGTTATCTCAAGCCACTTAAGAGCATATGGCCTCAGTTTACCCATCTGGAAAAGAAGGTATGAGCTAAGATTCCATCCAAATCTGACTCAGTGGCCTCTAGTCACCTGTCACACATACACTGAGTGTCCCAAGCTTCTTGGCCAACCTGGCTGCAGGGGGCAGAAGGGATCCCCTTGTGCCTTTGGCCCAGAGACTGTGCTGGGCACCCTGGCCTGGTCTCTCCCAGTGTCTCCAGGAGAGAGGCTACATTTTAGGCAAGTGGCAAATGACAAGGTCATGGCCCCCCTGTGTTCTTTGGGTTCAGTGTTCCTTCAGCTTTGACTTCAGGACTGAAATTTGGGCCATAAGGAAATTGGTGTCAGAGTCCAATTTCTTGAATGTGCATTAGACCTTTCTGTCCTATGCAGTCAGTCTGGAAGTCTCTGTGGTGTCAGGCCATCACCATCGTGGGTCTGCAGGTCCTTCAAGTAGCTCCAGGGCTAAGAACGTCTTGCTAATCTTCCCAGAGTCCTAAGTGGTCATTAGTAGCAGGCCCTCCCGTGTGGAACTTCAGGTAGAGTGAGTGTCCGTGCCCTGCACTGTGTTGACGATCAGTGTGTCAGAGGGAGAGCCTCCCTTATCCCTGGTGTCCTTGGCCAGCTGGAACAAACGGGTTCCAGAAGTGTGGTCCCCTGACCTGGCTTTCCTCCCTTGATGTGCAGGGTGCTGAGCTGTGCCGATGCTTTTTTTGCTGTCTGCTCGACATACTGAACCCTGGCAACAGGTTGGATTCAGGAAACCCTCCCCCCGAGGCTGCGGAAGTCAGTCGCAAGGCTTGGGGACCTGGCTCAGCCCCGCCACAGGAAGAGCAAAGTTTCATCAGTCAGTGGGGGCGGACGGGAGCTCAGGGAGGTGCCCCAAAGAAGGGTGGGCTTCAAAGCAGGAAGAGAGACAGAGAAGGATCCTGGCCAGGAGAAAGAAGCATTCCGATGCCGACAGACTCTACGGACAGCCTGGGCCTCGGCATGATGCCCGCATGACTGTTCGGGTGACCAGAGGCCGGCCGGGAGTTATGGGTACAGAAGCATCGTTTCCCTGTGGAAAAGACCGGGACCTCATGGCTCTTATTCCTGGCCACACACTTGGATTAACCAGGGAGCTTTTAAAAAAGTCTGGTGCACCAGAAATTCTGGTGTAATAGTTTGGGTGGATGCTTGGACAGACATTTTCACAAAACAGGCTTATCCCAGAATATATAGGACACTGTATTTTGTCCTCTGCTCCATTTCATTAAAAAGGACTCTGGTCTGCTTCCAATAAATTGGTTTCAAGGCCACTAGTGGGGAGTAATCCACAGTCTTGAAAATACTGTTCTCGTGTGATAGGTCAGACTGCAGAGGCTGGGAAGCCTTAAGCTGCGTTTCCCAGACTCCCTTGCAGCTAGGTCACTGAGCGTGATTTAGGGTCTTCTGCAAGATCCGAGTGGTTGTGCTTCAAGGCTCCTGGCAGGTACTGCTGTGGAGGTGTCCAGCCTCTTGTGGGGGCTTTCTGAACCAGGCAGCTCAGGAGGCAGTGGTGAATCTGGATGAGGGGATGGAGGCCCCGCACACAATCGGCCATCTGCAAATGCCGCAGGTCCCTGAGGACATTCACAAAATAACCTTTTGGGGAACACCAAGAAAGGGAGGGTTATAGGCTCGTAGCTGAGGACATTAGTAGAAAAGGCAAGAAGCACAACTAGATGCCAGCTGCCTGCCCCTGCTGCTGGTACCTCTCCTAGCCGGTGGTGTTACTTCAGTCACTTCCATACGCCCTTCAGTCATTCGGCAAACATCAGTTCAGTGCCTCGTGGACCAGGTATGGGTGAAGAGCTGAGCGTAGAGCAGTGACCACTATAGGCGAAACTGCCTGCCTCCGTGGGACTTACATTCTAGAGGGGGGCAGACAGACAGTAAACAGATAAGTGAGTAAATACAGAGTGTGCCCAGTGGGCCCGAGTGCTCTGGAGAAAAATGAAGCAGCAAAGAGGAGGAGGAGGGCAGTGGGGGCAAGTGGCTGTTAATTAGGATGGTCACTGCAGGGTGACATTTGGGTAGAGACTGAAGGGAGTGAGGAGTGGACTGTGCAAAATGTTAGGAGAGTGTTCTAGCAGGGGAAAGTGTAGGTGCAAAGGTCCTGTGGCCACAGTGAGCTGCATGTTGGAGGCCAGTGAGGCTGGAGCTGAGTGAGTGGAGGACACCATTCGGAAGGATAGCAGGGCAGATCCTGTAGGTCCAGGCTACTCTAAGGCCTTGGCCTCTTACTTGGGGTGGGTAGAAAGCCCTTGGAGGGTTTAAGCGGAGGCGTGGCATGAATAAACTTTGTATGATAAGCCATATATGCAGCATCTGGCTGTCTTCCTGAGACTGGACTGTAGGGCAATGAGGGTGAATCAGGGAGACCAGGTGGGAGTCTGTTGGGTGAGCAGTGACGTTGGCTGAGGTCGGGGGCAGGCGATTGTAAGTGGTTGGATCCGGAATATATTTAGGAGACACAGACCACAGGGTTCGTGAGGGGTTGGGTGTAGGGAAGAGAAAGAGTGAGTCATGGAGGACTGCTGTGGCTGCTGTAGGTGACTGGGAGAGGTGCCGAGAACACTGGCTGTTATCCTAATGGCTGTGTGGCCAGCAGGGGTGGGGGCTCGGCTGGGCTCAGTGGAGTAACTGTGTTGAGTAACCTGCAAGAGTAGCGGATCTCCCCAAGCCGTGGTTCAGTTTGTATCCATGGTTCCAGAGGCTTGGGACTCAGCAAGGAGCCTTCCAGAAAGTTCTGTTGTGCTCTGGTCCAACTGCCGGACAGATACTTCGTTTAAGAACAAACCGCTTTCAGAATCAGGGTTGATTGTTATTGCCATGCATAAGGGATTCTTCACATTTTGATGTGTTTTACCTGATGGACGCTGAGCATGGATATGGTCCAAGCTGGTAGAGAAGCTTGTGGTGGGTTTTTCATGTTGCCAGGATTTCTGCGTCGGTAGTACCCAATTGCCGGTTAATTTCTGTCCGTTCTTCGGTTTCCTTAGCCTGTGAAGGGCTCAATTGTAGGGCAGGGGAAAACTCCACTCCAGAAAGGCTTCCTGAACCAACTCAGCCCAGCCAGGGGCTGGCCAACTTAGCCTCTGGGCAAGGTGACCAACTCAGCCTGGTTTGCCCCGGATTTCCCCTGTTTAGCCTGGAAAATCCTGAGACCCAGCCACCTCCCCAGTCCCAGGACGGTTGATCACCCCACCTGCCTCCAGCCAACCCTGTGCCACAGGCTCGCTGGCCTCATTCAGAGAAATAGGTTTTAAAAGCTCATTAATGTTTGAATAACAAAAGGAAAGAATCCAAGCAAAAGTTATGGTCCTGGGCCATAGATGTGAAACTATGGAAGGTCCGTTTCCAAGCAGTTCTGCCAACAGACGTATAAGAAAATCAAAACAGGAATTTTGTCATCAACCTGCTGCCTCGTAATAACGGGAAAGCAATCTAAGTCTGCAGAGTGGCCGGTGTCTGTGTGAAAAACCTAAAACCTGAATGTCTTGCTTTTATAATAAAAGAGCGAGTCAGTTAGCATTCACTTTACCATGAACCATGTTTGCTGAACGTGAATGGAGAACAGAAACATGGAATCTACTTCAAGCCGAAACCATGTTTTATGCAAATCCTGGATTATATCAGAGCTTTTCATTTGAAGTCATTTGAAAGAAGCAAAAGGTCATGTTGTCACTGCTGCTTTATAGGAAATTTCTTAACCTTATAAAACCTCAAAAAATTCATTTTGGAATGCCTACCAATAAGTAATAAATGGCATGACAATAAAATCATAACCCACACTACAGAAGAACCAACTGTCCCGAGCGGTGAGACAGTCCTTTTTTCTCTGTGGCTACATTCCTTTCTCTGCCTTCTGTTAGAAAGAACCGGGATTGTTCGGGTTTTTTTTTTTTCATATTTTTTTAAAATTTAAATTCAATTAATTAACATATAATATATGACGAGTTTCAGAGGTAGAGGTCAGTGATTCATCAGTCTTGTATAATTCCCAGTGCTTATTACAACACATACCCTCCCCAGGGCCCATCGTCCCCCACTCTCTCCCTTCCCGTAACCCTCAGTTGTTTCCTAAGATTATGAGTCTCTTAGGGTTTGTCTCCCTCTCTGGTTTCATCTTGTTTCATTTTTTTCCTCTTTTCCCCTATGACCCTCTGCCTTGTTTCTTAAATTCCACATATGAGTAAGATGATATGATAATTGTCTCTGACTGACTTATTTCGCTTAGCATGATACCCTCTAGTTCTATCCACGTCAATCCAAATGGCAAGATTTCATCTCTTTGATGGCTGCGTGATATTCCATCGCATACACACCACATCTTTATCCCTTCATCTGTCCACGGACAACTGGACTCTTTCCACAGTTCAGCTCTTGTGGACATTGCTGCTATAAACATTGGGGTGCAGGTGCCCCTTTGGATAACTGTGTTTGTATTTTTGGGGTAAATACCCAGTATTTACCCAGTATTTGCTGGGTCGTAGGGTAGCTCTAGTTTCAACTTTTTGAGGAACCTCCATACTGTTTTCCAGAGTGGCTGCACCAGCTTGCATTCCCACCGACAGTGTAAGACGGTTCTCCTTTCTCTGCACCCTTGCCAACATCTGTTGTTTCCTGCCTTGTTAATTGTAGCCATTCTGACTGGTGTGAGGTGGTATCGATGTGTATTTCCCTGATGCCGAGTGATGTGGAGCACTTTTTCATGTGTCTGTTGGCCATTTGTATGTCTTCTTCGGAGAAATGTCTGTTCATGCCTTCTGTCCATTTGTTAGAAAGAACCAAATGACTGGTAACACCTTTTAAAAATCAGGTAGTGTGGAACATAAGATAAAGAAATAAAGACATGGAATCCCTTCGGGGACCAGGAAAGTGCAAATGGAGACCACAGTGGGAGACACAATTTTAACCCCACTTGGTTGGCAGACGTGAAGAAGTCTGCCGGTGTAAGGTGTTGGAGAGAATGTGGGTCAGAAGCGTTTCTGATACGCCGTGATGGGTGTGTAAATTGTACAAGTGTCCAGGAAACAGTTTGGAATGATCTTGGAAAGGTGGGATTCACATCCCCTGTAACCAGGTGTGTCCTTCCTGGGCTTGTCACTGGGAGGGACTTCTGCACAGGTGACGTTAGGGAGGAGCAGCTCTGAACAACCAGGTGCCCGCACATGAGAGGAGTAGATGCGTTCCTGCTGCAGTCACGCACTGGAATGTTGGCCGTGCGGCGGTCTGGGTGAGCCCCACACGGAGGGACAGCGTGTTCGATGTTGTCATGACCGTTTAAAAATATTGCAAAATATTAGATGCAGTAAAGTACTTCTCTTAAATAAGATCAAAATGCCTAAAACGAAACAATATGCTTTTAACAATACATACATAACAAAACAGTATTTCTTCTATAAAAATCAGGATAATGGTTACTTCTGTTTGGAGGGAGGCAGGAACAGGGCTGGGGGAGCGTATATATAGATGGAAGGTACGGTGAGAAGCTCAGATGTCAATTGGCTGATGGATTTCTGCTCGTCTATTACGTCACTTCCACACACAGTATAAAAGAGGGCCATTCACAGGTCAATGATGAGTGTATGAGAGGCACCAAGGATTATGACGAACCCAGATCTCTGTGCGTGGGGCCCAGAGATCAAGTAAGAATGAAGAATTGTGCCTCCTACTTGTTCAGGAGACCAGCAGTTCCCAAAGCTGTGTTTTCCTGGTTCGTAAAATAGTTGTAAGGCAGTTCGAGTGCCCTCTGTGCCCGCGGTAGTGAGCGTCTTCTGAGTGAAACGGACACACAGGGAGAAGAGTGTGGTGAATCTCCTTCATCAAAGTAGAACATAAAATTGTATTCTTAAATTTTAATTGCTCGTCTCTATTCTTACCAGTGACATTTAAGTTTTAACAGAGAAATGAAATTATTGAGAGAGTCCATTTCAAGTAGTAGGTGCTTTGAAGTATTAGGTCCTTAAAGGTAGGGAGCCAGATTGGGTGGATAGAGACAGACAGACAGACAGACATGGACTGTAAATGCTGGACTGGAGCCTGGGCATCAGCGTGGCAATTGGCCAAATGCATTTGGCGTCTGTATTGTATCCAAGTTCATTTCCTGCCTTCGATGGTCTTATTGTAGTTATGCATGGTAGGAAAGCATCTTTGCTTTTATGTAATACACATCGAAGTGTTAAGAAGAAACAGGGCACATTTTATCTTCATGGTTCAGAAAAATATAGGTATGAATTTATAAAAAACTTAATTTACGTACCATCTTGTATATATAAAATATATATTGAAAAAAATGTGATACCGAGAGAATGATAAAGCAGATGTGGCAGAGTGTTAGCGTGAATTGGTGAGTCTGGGTGAGGGATACACAGAATGCCTTGTGCTATTTGAAATTTTTCTTTAAGGTTGAAATTATGTCAAAAGGAGAAGTTAAAACGAAATGAGAGATGCTTGGTCACCCCTCCAGCCTCATTGCCTAATCCCATCTCCTAGTTCCTTTTGCCCCATCCTTCTGTCTTTCAAGGTGCCAGGTCATGGCTTGGGCCATGTTCACTCTGCCTGGAAGATTCCTCCCTCAGAGCTTTGCACGGCTGCTTCCTGCAAAGCATTAGCTGATTCTCACCTCCTCACTGAGGCCTTCCCCGACCACCCCGCTAAGAGCCCTCACCCCGTCCCATCCCTCTCGCCTCAGCTTTCCTCACCCCACCACTTCGGAGAGTACAGGCAAGGGCACTTTTCTTAGAGATGCGTCGACCGTGTGACCCAGCACTTCCCTCCCAGGTGTCTACCCAAGAGAAACGAAAACATGTCCACACAAAAAGATACGCCTGTAAGGAATCATGGAACTTTACATCAAAAACTAGGGCCGTACTGTATGGTGACCAACATTACATAATAAAAAATTATTATAAAAAAATAACAACAACAACAACAATAAAAAAGATAAGCATGGATTTTCAGAGCAGCGTGACGCATTATATCCCCAAGGTAGAAACAACCCAATGTCCATCAGCTGATCGATAAATAAAATGTGGTCTAGCCATACAATGAGATATTGTTCATCAATCAAAAGGAATCCTGCGTCTACAAAGCAGACGAGTCTTGAAAAACACGCTCGGTGAAAAAGCTATTCCCAGAAGATTGTACGATTTCATTTATATTTAATGTCCAAAAAAAAGCAAATCTGTAGAAATAGGAAAGTAGATGTGTGGTTGCTGACAGGCCGAGGAGGAGGGGTGTGGAGGGGTGACAGCTACAGGGTTCTTTTGGGGTAATAGAAAGGCTCTAAAATCGGGATGTTTGCACGAGTCTGGGAATATATGAAAAACGTTGGATTGCGCAGTTTTAAACGGGTGACTTATATCTCAATAAAGCTATTCCAGAAAACAACACGAATTCAGCATCCTCCATGGCAGCTGGTTTCGCAGCCTTTAAGAAGCAAGGCTTTTGTCCTCATTTTCTGGAGAAGCAGAAAGATAGAAAGATGTGACAGACTTCGTCAAGGTGGATGGACGAGCAGGAGAAAGGCCTGAGGCTGGGACCCAGGTTCCAGGCTCCCTCAACTTCCGCCCTGTGCATGGGTCCTTGTCCTCCTTCCTTCTTCTCCAAGTTGCACAAATCGTGGCAAATCCCCGCCAGACTCTGGGGTCAGTAAATCTTTTGTCCTTAGTGAGTCCCGAAAAGCGGTCTACAGGAAGACCTGCGTCACTCTTTTCGTTGTTGTTGTTACGGGTTTACGTGCTCTAGCTCTTCAAAGCTGAGGCACAGCACATATATACAGTAAACGTACAGATTCCAGGTGGTTCTTACACATAGGTGGACATCCATGTGATCCAGCGCCTGACCAAGCTACAGAACTTCCCCAGGACCCCAGAAGGGCTTCTCAGCGGAAACCACCCTGCTGACTTCTCTCACCAGGGATACGTTCTGCTCATTCTTGGAATTCACGCAGATGGAGTTGTACATTGTGTATGTTTTGAATGTGGCTTCTTTTCCTCCACGTCCCGACTGGATTTTTCCATGTTGTTTTGTATAGAAAGCCTTCGTTCATCCTTGTAGCTGTGGAGTATTCTGTTGGGTGAAGAGATGACGTCTTATCCCTTCGGTTTTTTTTTTTTTTTAATTTTTTATTTAAAGAATTGTAATCGCAGTATAATTAACATACGGTGTTAGTTATTTTCAGGTGTACAATAAGTGATTCAGCACTTCCATACATCACTCAGTGCTCATCGTGTCCCTTCTGTTGTTGATGGGCCTCTGGGTTGTTCCTGGTTTGGGTTGTTATGTTCGCCATGAACATTCTGTTTGTACCTGTCTTTTGGTTGGTAAAAGCACCCACTTTGGAATTGCTGGGTGGAAGTGGAGTGGTGGGTTTAGCTCCTCAATCAGCCTTGCCCTGAATGATTTTCCCCTCTGTGAACTAGGGACTGTATTATCTATCTGATCTACAGGGAAGGGATGGTCTTCCTCGGGACAAGTTTACCTCCTCGAGATTTTTTTCCCCTCACATCTTCCTGACCATGTCTTTGCCCCTGAAAACACCGTTTCCCAATTCTTTTTTTTGTTGTTGTTGTTTAAAGATTTTGTTTATTTCTTTGAGAGAGAGAGGGAGCAAGAGAGATAGCACGAGCCGGGGGTGGGGGGGAGGTGGAGGGGACAGGGGTAGGGGCAGAGACAGAGGGAGAAGCAGACTCTCTGCTGAGCAGGGAGCCTGATATGGGGCTCGATCCTGGGACCCTGGGATCGTGACCTGAGCCGAAGGCAGATGCCTAACTGACTGAGCCCCCCAGGCGCCCCATCTCCCAATTCTTTATGTTACCATCTCAGTGCATGCTTTTCCCTGTGCACACCCCTCAGCCTCCCAGCGGTGCACTTTCTCGCCAGCTCCCTCCTTGGTATGTCTGTGCCGTATCTTCAAGGCCCCACTCAAACGACAGTCTGCCTTGAAGTCTTCAAGCTGGAGGGAATCATGGTTCTTGCTGTATTTTGTGTTCATTCCTTCTCCCCAGCTTGACCATAAACTCCCCAGGCAGTGCTCCTGCTGTCCAGCTTCGTGCCTGGTAGATGATTGAAAACTGTATGCCTGGGTGATTCATTTATGGGAACCTTAATACTTCTGTGCCCAGACAATTCCTCAAAGAATATCATTCTCTGGCTTGTGGTTGTTTAATTCTTTATTTTTAATCAAAATTTCCAAATGCATTAGACTTTTATACTCTTTCCATACAACGATCTTATGAAAGGTGTGGTTAGGCGAGCCTGATCTGCTGAGGACGGAATAGAAGGTGTGGGGCGCGTGGGGGGCTCAGTCGCTGAAGCGTCTGCCTTCGGCTCAGGTCATGATCCCAGGGTCCTGGGATTGAGCCCCACATTGGGCTCCCTGCTCAGTGGGGAGCCTGCTTCTCCCTCTCCCTGCTGCTCCCCCTGCTCGTGCTCGCTCTCTCTGTGTCAAGTAAGTAAATAAAATCTTAAAAAAAAAAAACGAAAAGAAAAAAGGAATAGAAGATGTGCAACTTTCCCAGAGTGGCTCATGGAACGTCTAGCCTTTAGGTCTCTAGGTGTAGCTGAACATGTAAAATCGTTCAGGTGACTTATTTTAGGGTGTTTCATTTCACTATCCAGTGCACCCTTCCTTCATCCCCTCTAACAAGTCACACACTTACTTTTCCAAGGGAGACCACTTTTGGTTCCATGCTGCTTTCCCCACCTTGCTTCGATTGTGTCCTAAGTTATTTTCTATTTGGGAATATCCTCTGTCACAATCCCCTAGGGTGTCAGGTGGACATTAAAAATGAAACAGGACCTCGAGAGGGTGGCCCTGGACTATGCAAGTTACCGAAGCTCAGCAGTAGCGGGTCTCCCCTAGAAGGTGTGAGAGCCACAGAACTGTTGACCGAATGGACAAGACAGGCTTTGCCAGCCTCCGCTAACAAAAGGAGACACTGCGTGCTTAACCAACAGCCAGAAATGCGTCCCAGCAGAACTGGCCGAAGGGAGGCCTCGATTTCAGGAGACCGCTCTGACCGCCTGAGCCTCCTAATAACCAGTGTCTATCGTGTTCTTAGAGTTGAAACAGAAGTTGCAGAATCTGCCCTTCTTCCCAGAGTCGCCATTGAAGTGGCCCCCCTGGCTGAGCCATGTGACGGTTTCAGGCCCTTGCTGTGTGTTTGCACACTGGCCTCTGAGAGAGGGAAGAGTTGCCCTGCTCCAGAGACGTGCCTTGTGAGCAAATGGGAAATATTTTTCGGCACCAAACATCGGATAGAACACCTGGGACGTAAGGTCTCACTTGCCACGGACTTGTCCCTTAATTTCGTATTTTCTTTGGGTATCTACATGAACGTACCAGCTTTGACTTGCGTTTGCTTGATGACTCAGAAATGCGGTTTCTTGGCCCCCCGAGCATTGATTGTGTGTTAGGAGAGTAAAAGTCTGCAAGGACAGTGAGGGACTCTTGCCTGGGGAAGTTTTCATTTCTGCTCTTTCTACTTGAAAGAATGTCAGGCCTTCAGGAGAGTTGCGGGAAGGGCATAGCGAACAGCCTCCAGCACCTGCACTCACCGACTTGAATTTTACCGTCTTGGTTTCTCAGTTGATTTTTTCGATGTTGAACCATCTGGGAATGAGCTGCAGACATCATGACATTTCATCCTGAAATGCTCCAGCATGTTCTTCCCAAGAACAAGAGCGTTCTCTTAAATTGTCACCGTACAGTTGTCATCCCAGTTGGAAACTTAGCCAGGGACACAAGACTGCTACCTAGTTGCCAGGCCACATTTGAATGGTCTCAGTAGTGTCTTTTATAGATTTTTTTTTTTCCTTTTTGCATCTAGGATCCAATCAAGTGTCACACATTTATCTAGAAGTCTCTTTTTATCTAGAAGAGTTCTGCAGCCTTAGTTAGTGTTATTTTCATGATACCGACATTTGTGAAGACCCTGGCCCTTTCTTTTGCAGGAAGCCCCTCAATTTGGAATTGTCTGATGGTTCTTGTGCTATTATTTGTGTTCATTCTGTTTCTCCAAATCCAAGGCAGTCTTAGATTCAACGTGTTTGGCAAGAAAACTGCATAGATGCTGTGTGTCCTTCTTACTGGCATTACATCAGCAGACCGGGGGGTCCGCTTGTCCCTTTAATAGTGATGTTAAACAACTTTGGTCATTTGTTAAGGCTACTTATAAAGGTAACTTTTCCCCTTTGTGATCCTTTGGGATCGCTCACAAAGTGTCAGTCAAGTCCTCTGTACCCAGTCATCTTTTTTTTGCAGTGGTTTCAGCAGGTACTGATGGTTCTTGACTGAAACACTTATTATAGTGGCTAAAAATGGCAATTTAGATTTCTGTCATCCTTTCAACATTTATTAGTTGGCTTTCTTTTGTAAAGAAGAGCCTTCCTGCCCACCCTCCCCTTTGAGAATATTCTGGGATTTTAAAAATGATTATTGCGTGCGTTGTAATCCATTCCTGACATTATTCGTATTGATGCTCACGTTGTCCCAAATTTGGATAAGAGCTCTTTCAAGCTGGTTGCCATGTCCTTTTGACACGTCCCCCTTGGTTTGTGGGCCCTACCTTATATTCTGGCACAACCAGACATTCTAGGCTCAGGCACTTCGCTAGGGAGCCCTGGTGACCTTTAGTGAAGAATGGTAGTTGGAAACCATGGTCTGGGCTCTGATGTGCTCGTTGGTACTGGGGTACATCGTTTCTAGGGCCTTTCCAATGGACAGAGCTAGGAAGCGGAGTTTTTTAAGATCCTAAGTTCACATTGCTCTTACTCCAGTCCAATTTCAGAAAGTTCTCCCTCTCCTTTCCCCATTTCCTAGGTGTTTTTTTCATTTGCTTTTTATATTTCCCCAGGAATTAAAAAAAAAATCTTGAATCTCCTTTACTCCTGGCCTTATTATGAAAATAATAAATCCTCATGATTAATGTCTGTTTTCCCCGTAAGTGATGACATTGAGTAGATCATAAATTCAGTGCAGAGGTGAAGGCTGATGCCAAATCTCCCGAGGCTCTAAAAATAATCTGCACAGATAGGAGAGCCTGGAAGGAAACACAGCCGGGAATATGTTATGTTTTTTTCCATATTTTCCAGTCATTTCATAATGAATGTATGTTACTTTTAAGGTAACAAATAGGAATATTTTAAGGCAAAAGAAACCTATATAGGTTGGATGTCAACACCTTGGTCCTACCTACCTAGGGAAGTAAAAATTATTTTCCCTTCACTCTTTTAGATTCTTGGCTGAGTGTCTCCCTGCCCCCATAAAAAATAGATAAACAGGAAGGAAAAAGCCAATTTTTAATTAGGTATGTGATGAGCATATATTCATGAACCCCACAAAGATACTGGACTCAAATTGCCAGGCAGTTGTGCCTCATGGACCATTCTGAGCTAAGGAAAGGGTTAAGGGTCTGGGGCCTTAAAGGCAAGAAGAATATTCACAGGAGGGTCAGAAGAGGAAATGTATGGTAAACAAAGTTTGCCCTGCCACGCATGTAAATAAGGTGATGTGTGGGCATAGCTCTCTTCCTGGCATAGCCCCCCCCATGTAAATTCCCCCTACAAAAGGGTATCTTATACTCTGTTTGCAGAGCTCCTGTGTCTGCAGTTTCTCAAAAATAACCACAAAATAATCCTTATGCCAAGGAGGCATATTTTGGGGTGCTATATTCTGGTGTCCTTCCATATACCTCTAGGAGCCAGGCACTTTGGGGACCGGGCGATAAGGAGGATGGCAGGTGGAGGGCAGGGCTGGGGGCCTCTTCCCCAACGGGAAGGTCAAGGAGGAGCCCCGCACCCCGCACGCCCCTGTCCAGGAACCCTGGCTTCCTGGATGGTGCCCCCGCCCGCGCCAATTCTCGGGTCCCCTGTCGGGCGGCGCTGTGGGGCAGGAGCCGCCTCGCAGGCCGGGGGCGCCACAGAGCTGGGCGCCCCGCCTCTCCCTCGCTCCCGCTTAGGCCCGGCGCTGAGATCAGCGGAGCCGGCCGGCCGGTCGGGAGAGAGGTCAGCCCGGGACGCTCGGCGCAGGGGCGGGGCTGGACGACGGGGCGGGGCGGGCGGACGGGGCGGGGCCGACGGGCCGGATTGGCTGCAGGCGCGGCGCACGGGCCGGTCAGCGCGCGCCCCGCCCCGCCCCCCCGGCGCCGCACGCCGCGTTCACGTGGCGCCGCCCCAGCCTGCCCCGCGCCGCCAGGTCCGGCACGTGGGAGCGGCGTGCACCCTGCGCAGCTGCGCGCCTCGTGGAGGCTCTGAGCTTCCCCGCCCACTGGCCTGTTTTCGTTTTCCCGGCCAAGGTTTTTGCCCCCATTAGGTCTGATAGCGGACGCGCGCTGTCCGTGCGCCAGAGGAAGTAGGTCGGCAGGTGGCTCGCAGAATCCCGGGTTGGGCGGGGCCGGGGCCGTAGTGCACGCAGCACTGCAGGAAGGACACACGGGGGAGCGTTAAAAGAAAGTCAGAAAGTGGGAGATTGCAAAAGAGCATGCAGTGTTTTTATCTTTGGGGAGTAAATAGTTGTAAGTGCCCGACGCCGCGTTTTCCTGCTCGGCATCCTGGACGGGATGTTCTGTGACAGTCACATCAGTAAACAGCCGGCACAGGTGCTGTGGGGCACAGGGGTCCCCTGAAACCGCAGCCATGTCCTGAGTGCAAGTTGTCTCAGTCCAGACTCACCATGAGCTGAGGACGACCCTCCCTCCCCCGCCCCACGGCCTAGAATGAATTGGGACCTCGGTTGCGTCTGAGTTCCTTGGGAAGGCTTGGAGTTAACTTGCAGAGAGTGACTCAGCTGGTGGAGGGGCAGGAAACCAAGTTCTAGGAGGAGTGCTCTGTGTTTAGCCCAGACCACAAAGGCTCCGGGGTCCTGTGAGCCTTTCTGCAAGTGTTTCAAAGACTCATGTGATCAGATTTGACTGGTCCCGTGCTGCAGTGCTGCTCTAGGGAACAGAGCAGAGCCGTTCACGGGAGGTGAATTTCAGGTCAGTTATAGAGAAGGGGCAGGAATGAGCTTTGTGGAGTTCTCTCCAGGAACCAGGTACAGCTAGGCGTTTACATACATCAGTAAGAAAAAGGAGGAGCTCAGATTCGGATTTTGATCTGCCAGACTCCAAAGCCTTTGCCTTTCATGATGCATTTGTTTTAATGGAATGGGTTGCTTTGGGAGTAGTGCCCAGAGGTTTCTGCAAGGATGGAACTCGTTGCACTAGAGGTCATTCAGCTATGTTTCGCCATGTCATGGATTCTCTACTTGGGATGAAGAGGGAGGTTGTTCTGGGCCAGAGGAGGATGCCAGCACTACCTTCGAGGGAGGAGGTCACCTATCTCACCAGCAAGTCAAATTTTCCAGCAGGGCGTGTCTCTGACCCATTGTGCCCATGAGTTCTCTCCACCTTGTTAAAGCAATAATCTTTACTTGGAGTTTAACAAGTGTGATCACGATATCCAGCTGTCATCCAACATTCTTACTGCCTCTTAGCCCTTCCTTTTTTGAAATCTACACTCCTTCCCCTTGTCCAGCTCCTTTGCCTAGAGCAGACTAAAAAGTGGGACCAGTGCAGTAAGAACTGAGGAGTGGAGTGAGTCACTTGGGTTCATTTCAGCCCTCGAGGCACCACCAGATCCGGTGTCCAGAAAGGTCAGGAGGGAAGCACCTGGATTGCTCTGACTCGCTCTGTGGCCCTCGGTGTCTGACACTGCCGACTCCAAGCCTGTAGGGCAGATGCATAAAGGAGGTGACCCTCTCTGAAGTTTTGGATTCATTTTATGAAGTAATAGCTTCGCACTTGATGAAAAGACAAGAGCTCTTTAGGAATCTACTTTCGCCTCTACTCCGTGTATTAAATTGTCAAAAACAAAACCCATAATAGCATCCCTGGGAGGAAGGTGGGAGTACTGAATGGGTATAAATAGGCAATATCTGGTTTTTCTTGGCTCTCCAGCAGACCTGGTTACAATTTCTTACCAAAACCCAGCCAGAAAATACCAAACTGAGCCCTCTTTCCCCTGGAGACAGCGTCCAGAGTTCTCCTCTCTGCCCTGGATGTAATTTTCAGAGATCTAGAAGCTGTCTCTGAAGGCCCACTTACCTTCCTTTCAGTAAGTCTCTGGTGATTCCTTCTTAACCTCTTGGGTCTTAGTGTCTCCAGGGTATCAAGGCGTTGGAGATCATCTAGGTAGCCAGTCCAGCCCCGCTAAGCAGTGCCTAGATCTCAGATTAAGATCTAAGCAGTGCTGTAGAGAAGATGAAATGTTCCTGTCTGCCTGCAAGCACTCTCCTGTCTTCTCCTCCCTCAGATCCTTCATTAAGGAGGATTCTTAAAGTGATAGTAGCTCAGTTTGCATTTGAACGGATCTCAAAGATCTGGAACTCAAGGGATGGTACCCTCATGGTGGGCTTTAAGGCATAAACAACTTAGGGACAGGGTAGTAGCAAAAGTTCAGACACATTGTTCTTTCCCTGGCCTTTCGCTGTCCGCACCCCAGCATCTTCCTCCTCAAGGGCAGCTCAGGTCAGGCGGCTGTGGAGTTGGGGAGTGTGTTGGAAGACTAGTGTGTGCCCCCTGGCCACCCACCCTGGCCATCTTTGTATTAATGGATAAGGGGCAGAGATGGAACCCCCCAGGCTCTTGCTGCAGCTGGGAGCAAGAGCAGGAGAGGCGGGAAATTGTGCCTGGGCTCTGAGGTCAGACTTCCTGGGCTCAGATGCCCGTTCTGCCGCGTAGAAGCTGTGTGACCTTGGAGGAGTTCCTTCCCCTCTCTGTGCCTTGGTCTCTGCACCTGTCAAGGGCAGAGTGGTTGTGAGGTTTAGGCCCCAAGCACTTCAGTGGCACATGCTGGTGCTTATAGGCGGTGGCTTTGATTCCTGACTCGAAGGAGCCCTCAGACCAGCAATGACAGCTCTGCCATTGCTGTCACCCACCATTTCGTGTGAGCTTCAGTGGGCTGGAAGCCTCAAGGATGAGTGGTCAGCACAGCAGCTCTCCTGCCCCAAGTGCTAACCTGTCCTCCAGGCCTGTCCTGCAGAAAACCAGGCGATTTGCAGGGCCCCAGCTCATGTCCAGGGAACTTGCTGATGGTCCATCCGCCCAAGACAGCCCCTCCCAAAGTGGTCCTTAGCCAAACGCCTCTCCTTCCTGTCCCCAGAGTTCTCTAACAGGGTCCCGCCTCTCGTACTCTTGCCACGAGGTAGCTGGGTGGGTGGCTGATGGGCCTGGGAAACAGAAACTTTCTCATTCTTTCTTGTTCTCCTACCTGTGGGATTGTAATGGGGTCTCTGGTGGCGACAAGCAGAGCTGGATCTTAATTTTAGTGCAAGGAGGAATAAGGCGGCTCCAAAGTGGGCTGGAGTCACTGAAGTTGATAAGAAGGGGTAGGAGGCAGGAGGCAGGAGCCATCAGCAGATACCCAGCAGACCCATCTTTCCCTGGGGGTTTTGATATTGATCTTGGGCCTTTGTTTCTGTTCCTTAGGCTGCCTTGGGGGTGAAATTGCCCTTGCTGACTGGTGGGCTGGGAGATGGCTGAGGGACAGGGAGGAAGGGGATTGTTTGCTGTGGTCTAGACAAAGGCTTACAAGTGTACAGAGGCTTTAAAAATACTTGTGAAAAATTCTGTGCCATCTAAATGTTGTGCTGTGGGGTGATATCCCAGTCGCTGAGCTCTTGCCCACAAAATTGGCCACAAGGCTCAGAGGGATTCAAGGCAGAACTGACCGTTGCCTGATTTCCAGTGTTGTGTTTTTATGGTTATTTCATGGATGTTCATTTTCTCAAACCTTTCTCAGCTTCTTGGAGATTCTGGGTCTAGATACTGAAAAGATTGATTGGTAGTATGTGTGCCTTGCCCCCTGGAAAGACTTTCCCTATTCCCTATTTGTAGGAACCTTAAATTAGTAACCTTTTGGGAATCTTTTTTTGCGATGACTTTCCTGGACTTCTGTTTGTGGTTGTTTTGAAATGGTGGGGTTGGGGAATGTGCCCTGGGGGCCCACCCTCTGGTTCTCTAATAAGGAGACTATGGTTTTGCTTTCAAGCAGGAGAATCATGTTTACCAGCTACCAGGGCTCCAAAAATAGATGCTTATCCCAAGACAGGAGGCGGTGGCATGCCCAGAAGCAATTAAAAAACCTCTGTAGCTCTTGACTGTCACCTTATCTTGAGTGACTTCTCATATTGTTTGGTGATCTAGAAATGAGAAAGAATACGAAGTCCTTTAACCGGAGGGGGGGGGGGTTAGAAATCCACCTTCCGGACTCCCTCCCACTCCCCTCCACCCCTTGTTTATATTTTCTTTCTTGCTCCTCCAAGGAATGAAATGCAGAAGATACACATGTAAATGGGACTAGAAACTTCCAGCCACAGAAATTCCTGGGGCTACTGATGATGGGAATGGGAAGATTAGGAACAACGGTGGAGCATGGGGGGCACCGAGGGGTGGGTGGAGTGGAAGGAGGTAGTGGTCTTGAAGCTGGAGGGGGTGGGACAGGGGAGTAAGAGCTTTCTGGAAAGAGGAGATGACCAATACGTTTCCATTAATCCGGGAGTCGGGACAGGCAGGGCACACCTCATGTCCTTCCTTGGCCCCCAGAAGATTACTTTGGCTGCAGGAAGAAAATTGGACAACTTCCCTGTTTATTTTAATGCATCCTTTTTAATTCCTCATTTCTGCTTAAGGCTTATGATCCATATGGTATAACAGCACAGGAGCACATGTTCATAACTGACAACTAAGGAAATGCCTTTTTGGGAGGTAATAGTGTGTGGTCAGAGTTGGGATGCCTCTCCTCAGAGAAATGACGCAGCAGGGGAACACCGGGTGCTTCTCACACTTGAATGCGCGAGACTCATTGGCGATGTTATTACAGTGCAAATTGGTGTTCAGTAGGTCTGGGCTGGAGCCCCAAGTTCTGCATTTGGAACTGACTCAGAAGGAGTGAGACGGTGTTTTCCTCTTTTGCCGCAGCGTTGCACTGGGTGTCTCAGACGTAGAGGGAAACCCAAAGCCACGGGGCAGTCAGGAACAGATGCTCTGGCGTGCTCTTTCCTGGCAGGCCTAGCCCCTACTCTTGCTGCCGCCAGGAAGGCCCGCACGCATGGTGGATCAACTCGCCGGCATCCATTCCCATAGGGGATGTGTCACTGTCACATGTCTTGTGATGTTAATTTGCTTCTTGGTCCAGATGGTATCTGTGGCCCACTTCACAGAGAGGGAAGGTGCTGGGCGCAGCCGGGGAAAAGCCGATGGCTGGGGAGAGTGGAGAAGGAGATGGGCTGCAGGTGCGCTCATGACCCGAGGCTGTCCCCTCCCGCTGTTCTGTACCGGGCGGACTGCGGTGCTTTCCTTGCCCTCCTCCAGGGCGCTGCTGACACAGGTACACCGTGTCTCCTGCTTGTGATGTGAACCAACATTTGCCAAGCACATTTCAACCCTGCGGCTTTCAAGTGACAGTTCCACGAGGCCTCTCTTTCACCACCTTGCAGATAAACAAACCGAGGCCCCAGATAGTTAAGTCACGTATCTAAGATCATAGGGCTTGTAAGCTGTGCGGCTGGGCGCGTTCTTCCAGCTGCGTGCTCAGTGTTCTTTCTATTAGAAAAAAATAAGAACCTCTGTCCTGGGAGCCATGAGAGCTCAGAGGCTTGAGTTTTTGAGGACTAACTTCTCATTCATTCATTCATTCATCGAGCAATATAATGTGTCTGGTGCTCTATGCTCAGGATTCAGAGATGGGCAAAACAGTCGGTGGCCTTGGGGCGCCTGGGTGGCACAGCGGTTAAGCGTCTGCCTTCGGCTCAGGGCGTGATCCCGGCGTTGTGGGATCGAGCCCCACATCAGGCTCCTCTGCTATGAGCCTGCTTCTTCCTCTCCCACTCCCCCTGCTTGTGTTCCCTCTCTCACTGGCTGACTCTGTCTCTGTCAAATAAATAAATAATCTTTAAAAAATAAAAAAAACAGCCAGTGGCCTTAAGAAAGAAGACAGAGAAGCGAAGACACATTCACCATACTGTCGAGTGCCATGGTAGCATCAGGGTCCCATGGCCTACCGAGGGCACGGCAGAGAAGCTTACCTGGCAGAAGTGTCTCTGAAGGGTGAATAATCCTAGCAGGATATAGAGGGGGAGGATGCCCCAGCAGGGAAATCAGTATGCTGACATCAGGAAGCTTTCCTCGATATGACCCAAATAGAAATGATAGTAATTAAAATGTCTGAAACTTAATAGAGATAACCCTAAGGACCTGCTTGTTAATTGCTGTCTTTTTGCCAGATCAACTGCTTTAATTGTTATGAAATGTCCCTCTTGAGCCCCACAGATATTCTTTGTTTTGAAATTTATCAAATTTTGCTTTTGATAGAGCCACTCCCTTTTCTATTGATTAGTGTGTTCACAATGTATTTTACTTTTAAGTATCCATGTCTTTATGTTTAAAGTGGATCTCTTAGAGTTGGGCTTGCTTTTTCTTTTTATCCACTGTGATTGTGTCCTTTGATTAGTGTTTAGACCATTTACACTTAGTGTAATTATCAGCTATCTTCAAGTGCAAGAACCAAAAGCTCCTTGTCTCTCCTTCCTCTCAGGGGAACAAAGATGGGGGGCAGGAAGGGTGGTTCTTCCCCCCTCTTCTGAGCCAGAGTCTGGATTTGGGGTTGGCCTGCTCGCTCTAAAGATTTCGTCAGTAGTGGCCCCAGGATCAGTGGCCTGGGTGTGGGGCTCATGGGGCTCAGGTTTGGAGTGCTAGCTTGAGAAAGCAATGGCCAGTAGGTGTAGCCGGTTTAGAAACCACTCTCCCCACCCTCACACCCACATCCTGCCATGGAAAGCATCCAGCTTTTCCCCTCGTGTCCCTTTCTGGTCTGAAGCTCACTGGCTTCATGATGAAGAGCTGACTGATTTGCAAAAGGGGTTTACTTCTGTAGGGCACACCAACTCAGTGTAAATCTTACCGTGCTCTGGGCTGCTGTGAGCAGCCCCTGCCCCCCAGCAGAGGAAAAATCCCTTCAAAAGCAGACTTTCTAACTCTTTATCGCAAGCTTACAGTGTAAGGGCCAGGGGTGGTGTGACACGCCCTGAAGCAAAGGGGTTGGCCCTGGCTGTGGGAAAGGATGTCCACCTCTCTGTCTGTACCGTCCAAATGGAGGGCCATTCTCCAGGTCAATATCCAGATACCCCGTTGATGCGCCCTGTCAGTGCCCAGTAATCTTGCAGTCCACTGCTGAGTTCTCAGATCCCAAACGGGACCAGGTCAGTGGGACCGGGCTCCTTCCTGGTTGGGACAGAGCCACAGGAGGCATGATTCCCAGTGCCTTAAATTGGAGCCGAAGACCCAGGGTCTGAGGACCAGGGACACCTGGCAGGGAAATGGGTTGCTTCTTTAGGTGTGGTTTTCCTAAGGCACAGATGGATTCTTCAGGGTCACCCTGGTGGATGTGGGGAAGCAGGACAGAAAAAGTCCGTTGAGGCTCTGGGGACTGGAGCACCTTACAGGTTTGCTCAAGGCCACACAGCTTGACGGAGAGGAAGGAACAGAACTAGGGCTTCACCTGCGGTGCTGGAACACATTGGCCCATCCCTCCCTGGAGGAAGGTCGCTACTAATCCTGTGTGTCTTCGCCTTATCAAGGCTCAGATTATAACCCATTAGGCATCACCCACGCCAGTCTTCAGGTCTTCCGGTAGCCCCTTACACCCCACCTCTGCTGCACAGCCTCCTCCCTGGGATGGCCTCTTCTCTCCGACCCCTGACCCCGCAGCCCCCCGCTTGTCCACTTCAGAGCTCACCCCCACCCCTTCCTGCACGAAGCCTTCCCCCATGTCTTGTGGCAGGACTGAGCGTTATTCTTGGCGCTTCCAGGCCCTTATGCACCTTATGCCACAGCTGTCCTTGCCTGTGCTCCTGCCGGCGTCACCAGCAGCCCCGGAGAGGCGGAGGTGGTCCTCTGTAACCCTCCTGGTCCCAGCGCTGGGCACGACTTCCCCAGCCCCAGGGAGAGCTGGCTAAGAAGGCTGTCCGTATTATCGGCTTTTATATGTCCCGTCAACATCCGGTTTTCCACCCGTATTCTAGAGGGGTGGCGCTTTGTGCTGGGTTAGACACGGAGAAGAATATTCCAGCTCTGAAGAGCTTGGCGTGTGGGTGGGAACACACACAGCAGATACCCACGCACATGCACAGGTGCGGACCAGTCACCAGTCTTGGATGCAGCGTGGGCAATAATAGGTGTATGGCCACAGCAAGAGGGCGATGCAAATAGTCTTGCAGGACGGGTAGGAGTTAGAAAGGAGAAGGAGTGATTTCGGGTGGAATGCTTGAGAAAAGCAGACGTGTCCGGGAGGAGGGGCTGTTTGGGGGAAGAAGCAGGTCAGATGACCAGAGTGCAGAGAGGTTGCTTGAGAACCCACGGTAGAGAACCCCTAATGGAGCCTGAGGGTTTGGAAGGGGTCCTAGAGGAGGTAGGGAGACAGCGATGGGTTCTGAGCAGAGAAGAACAGAATTGAAGCACTGTTCTGGAAAATGAGTGTGTCAGTAGTGGGCTGGCTGGATTGGAATGGGAGAGACTGGAGGGAAGGAGATGGGAATGGTGACCTGTGGTCTGGGTGAGGTTGTTAGGGTTTAATCACAGCGGAGACAGTAACAATGGGGAGAATACCGATCACCCATGTAAGCAGCACACGGAAGGATTTGGTGATGAATTAGCAGTGGAAAGACTCGAACCAGCAAGTCTTACGAAAGGAGGGATCAGTGCTGACCAGGTGGGCCTTGCTCCAAAGCCTGTACTTTGTCTGTGAACCTGTGGGAGCCTCAGTTTCCTTGTGTGTAAAATAAGGGAATTAGATCCCTGTGACTCATTCTGGTTTCATGCTAGACCTGGTCTCAAAGCACAGACCTGCTGTGTTCGTCATGTCGCTGACCCAGGCCTGTTTCCCAGAAGAACCTGGGACCTGACACTTTCCTGACCTCTTCCTGTCTGGCCACATAACCTGCTTTTTCAGTCCAGTGTAGGGGCTCTCCGGAGAGCCACAGTGCCCACAGCACCGGTCGGGCCCCGTCCCGCATCTTCAGGCCGTGTGTTCTGGGAGCTGGGGTTCGGTGTCCCAGCCTGACCTCCTGCTGCTGCGGGGGGCCTGCAATTCGGGGCCGAGGAAGCCGCCGTCTCAGGCCCAGTTGTCAGGTGGAGTTTTGTGTCTGGAGCCAGGCTTGCTGACACCTGACTGCTGAGCAGGGGCTAAAGCTCGGGTGGGCCAGGGTGGGCCGGAGTGAAGCACTTCCCCTTCATTTCATGGCCCCCTGGGCTGTGCGCGGCTCCTGAGACATGGGGAAGGGCAAGGGCCGAGCCTGCACTTGGCACTTGCTCAGGTGGCTAGCGGGCTCCTGGACTGCACGGATTCCCTATTCTTCTTCCGCAGCCTTGGCGGGTGATGCCCGGACGCGGTGTCCTTGTGTGTCCTTATGGACTACTTCTGTTGCGCTTCTTTTCAGTTGAGATGGATTGGCCCCAGCATCTCTACCAAATACCAGCTTCACGTCTCCTTTGGTTTCCACGCAAGGGAAAGATCTCTTTTTAGTAGGGAGAAGTAGGAAGTTGCTATGCAGGTGGTGACGCATTACTGACAAATTGTGACGTTTCATCTCAGCCTGGCTACGTGCAGTTTCGGGCACTTTCGGGGATAACTGAAAAAATCCCACCGTATTGAGCACTTTCGATGTGCCAAGATTGTTGTAGGTCTTTGCTTTGCATTGATGCCCTCACACAGACGGGAGCAGGTCCTATGACCCTCATCTGATCTTACCGCCGGCTGGGGCCTGGAGAGAAACTGAGGGGCCCAGGTAGCTGCTAGAGCTGGAACCTGACCCACGGAGTCTGGCTCCATGGCCCTTGCTCAGGAAAGGCTTTTGTTCCTATATGTATAGATGCACCGAATTCACCGTGGAGAAAGGAAAAACACACACAAAGCAAACCAAAAAAAGCTTAACACGGAAACTTATGCATTTTATGGTTATTCATAAAAGAAGATACCCAAATGGCCGATAAGGAATGAAAAACCACTCCCCTGCCTTAATCATCTAGGAAATACAAATGAAAGCTATAGTGAGATACTACTCTCTCCTCTTTTATACTAGTCCGTACCAGGGTAGAGAAAAAGGAGCTCTCATGTGGTGGGAAAATTGGGGTGATCACTTTGGAAAACCATTCGGCCGTAGTCACTGAATGGAGGCACGTACGATGACCCAGCAAGTCCGCTTGCTGGCACAGACCCTACAGAAATGCCTCTATGTGTGCACTGAGACATGTGCCAGAAGGTTCGCAGCAGCATCCCCTGTGATAGCCCCAAAGCGGAAACAGTTCAGTGTGCCATCACCGTGGACACATACATTGTAGTACATTTGTGCGGGGGTCTGTAGAAGCTTGGTAGCCGAGGAGCCTTAGCGGTGACAGGCAACATCAGAGAGCTTATGGGCAGAGTGTCGAATGGATAAAGCCAGACACGACAGAATATATACCGTGCTATTCCACGATACAAAGTCCGAACCATACAAACTAACCCGGGTTGCTCTAAGTCAAGATACTGGTTACCTGGGGTGGGGGTGGACTGGCAGGGGCTTGGGGGCTTCCGAGGCTCCGGTAAACGACCTAGCTCTCGAGCTGAGCGGTGCTCGTTCAGGTGTGTTTGTTCTGAGCATTCACAGAACTGTGCGTGTTTATAGGTCTGTCACACTTCAATAATACGTTCATTTGAAACATGACTTGGGTGACAGGAAGCCTGGGCCCTAGTCCTCGCTCCTACTAACGTGTGAGGGCCTCAAGCAAATAACCTCTGTCTGGATCCGCTTTCTGCAAAATTGATGGTTTGGACTGGTCCATGGTTTGCGAATCTGTCATAGCTCAGAACCATCTCTGCAAACAAAGTCTTGCCTGAAATCTAAATATGAAATAGGTCGCATGGGTTGGGATGAGATTGGGAATGACAGCAGCCGAGAAGCTGTGGCTGCTGTCTGGCTGTGGCTCCAGCATGTGGGCAGGAGCCCCCCGACTGCATGCTCTGGGGGCGCTGCTGGGCTGCCTTTCCTGCACTGGGAGGCAACCCTGGGCTTCTAGCACTCAGCCTACGTTGTTCCGTGAGGGCCTCCTGTGGGACAAATTGCCTCGCTCTGCTGTAAACTCTAACAGGGTTGACTGACTCATTGGTTTTCCTAGTGGGTGGAGAAATTCAGAAGGTACCTGATGACTGAACAATGCAGCCATTCACATTTTGGTATGAATTCCTCTTATCAGATTTCCCCCCCTACACATCATAGAGTTCAATAAAATGGAGTTAGTGGAAGTTTTTGATGCAGGGATGGGATGGGGATGGTGAGAGGGAGAGGGGGTAAGATGAGAGTGGTGTGTGGATCATGGACAAGAGGAGGGGAGTGGGAAAGAAAGCTAGTGGGATGGGAGGGCAGGGCACAAGTGGGGCAGCTTTGAATCCTAATACCACTTTCTCGGAGAAGCAGGGCTTTCTAAATCACTGTTCTAGCCCCTTCCCCAGGATCTCCGTAGGCCGGCTCTCTACACCCAGCTTGCTCTAGAGTGCAGGTGGACTGGCCGAGAGCAGCAAGCTCCCATCTGGCGGGCTGGAAATGCTAGTGCCGCAGGTCCCCTGCTCGGCACCCCCAGGCCTTGGTCCTCTGCATGCCACAACAGGCTGGGACTAGGGAGCCTTGATTGTGGCGCCAGTGAGGAGGGAGGTGAGACCCCCTGTGCTCTCACTGTCTCAGCTGGACCGGGCCCAAATGTGGGTGAAGTTTGTCATGCAGTCTGGGTCCGTGGCCAGGGCCAGGAGGGCAAAGGGCCGAGTGTCTGCCAGGCGGCGTACCGCATTTACCAATGCCCCGGGGGCCCTGCTTGCTCCGCAGCGGGGTCAGCCAGAATGGCTGTCTGTCCCCATGAAGCCATCCTGTGAACCTCAGGCTTAGGAAGCGGCCACCGCGGAGCCCTGCGGGATTTCGAGCAGCAGAGCCCCGAGCGCATGCATGCACGCACGTGCACACGCGCATGCGCACGCGCCCAGACCAGAGCCACTGACCTGGCCCCCACATGCCACACCTGCCGACCTCATCGGGGACTTCCAACCTGTCTCCCTGTGCGCTCCGTGAAGCCCTGGGTGCCGTAAGTGACCTCCCAGGGTACTTTTTAATCCTGTGATAGCGAGCAGGAAGTCATTTTCTCTGGAAACTACCTAGTAGTTGAGTATCCTCAGGGTTTATCCAGCTTCTTTGAGAAAGCCAAGCCAGTTCTTCATTCTCATAAGCAAAACAAACAGAAGAAGGGTTTTCAAGGCTGCTGAATGACTGGTCGTAAGCCACATAGGAAAAAAAGTTGCAGACGCAGCAGGAACACCAACTCCAAAGGGTTCACTTGTTCTAGACTCTTGGGTGTTTTTTTTTTTTTTGGCTCAGAAATCTCTCCAAAATACCTCCAACTCCACTATGATTTTGTTTGCTGATTGCTTCCCATGAATCTTTCCCTTGTTTCCTCTACAAGGTATAACATATTTGCAGTCAGGTGCCATATATGGCTCCCTCTTCCTACAGCGCCAGCCTGAGACTGGGCGCAAGCTGGCACCGAGGCTAGGTGTGGTGAAAACTGGAGTCTTTATTCAGCTAGCCACTGGACTCTCGAGAAGCTTCTAAGAAATCGCACAGCCTGAACCCCACCCAGCAGTTCTGATCTAATTGGCCTAGCATGGGCTTTGCAGCGGGGTAACTTTAACGAGTTCTCTGGTTTGTTCTTACACATCACAGATGTTGGAAACCAGCGACTGATAATGTGGTTCAGACTCATCAGTGTGGTGTGTTCACTCTCTGCTGCAACCCCCCCCCCCATTATCCAGCATATCAGCCTGGCATCTCAATTTATTGAAACCCAAGACATAAAAAACCTGATTTAAATAGCCAGGAGGCCAAGTTCTGGCTTTACACGTGGACTCCAGTGGAAGAAATACTTAGGTGACCAGACTGGGCCCCAGAGGGCTTCCTGGTGAAGGTGTGTCACATCTCCTATCTGCCCACAAGGCCTTCCAGCTCCTTCTGTACAGCCTCTTTGACCCCCTCATTGCTTTGGGAGGATTATAGAAACAGCGTCTGGTTTACTGCGTAATTCACTTAAAAGCCATCCCGGGATGGGCTGTTTCTGCAGGTAGCTAAGCTCTTCCACTTCACACGGGTGCTGTAGCTTCCAGAGCCGACGTGTCCTGCCCTGGGCTCCATCTCTGGGGAGCCTCTGGCCCCTCTTTAGTGCGTGATACATGCGTGATACCTAATTTCGAACCATGAATAACCGATTATCATCTCCTGCTTGTGACACTCGTCATTTTAAGCGGAGCCATCCAAATTGTACAATGTCTTGAGGGTCCCAGAGGTCACGACATGATACGGGACCAAGCAGGTCAGTTTTCTGTTTCAAATAGAAAGGGCTGAGCTGATCCTAGTGTTCCTCTAATGACGGCATGCGGCATCTCAGACGTGACACACAGGGATCTCTCAGGGATGGGACCTTGTAGAAGAAAGCTCCTTTCAGTACTATATGTCAACCCAGTTAACACGTGACAGCCGTGTCAAAATTACCTGTGGCTAGGCACAGCCTTGCTCTGTCCCTGGCTGACCCTGGCTGCTCCTGGCCAACCCTGGCTGACCCAGGAATTTCTCCTTTTAATGCCTTTACCCCAGTTTCCAATGTGGGGCTCCTGAGTTCTCTCACACCACTGTCCCCTCACCAAAAAAAAAAAAAAAAAAAGGGATCAGAAGAAGATACCCTCATTTATACTTGTTAACTGCTATTTGGTTAGTTGAGGGGGTGTGCTCCCCCCTCCTCTGGAATGACATTGGGAATCTCAGTGGCCCCTCCTGCCTGAGGCTTCCTGGCAGACGGTCCTCTTTCCTTGCCCCTTCTCACCAGATTATATATACATTCCTAAAAAAAGTTTGCATTTCTGGAGGGCAGTAGAGCACAGAGCTCATCTGCATTGGAATCCCTGTTATGTGACCTGGTTTAGGAGTTTTACCTCTCAGTCTGCATTTCCTCCTCCGAAAAACACTGACACTTACTTACCAACGAGTTGTTGGGAAAATATTTGCAAAATCTGAACACAGGGTCTGGCCCAGAATCAGTGCTCAGTAGATGGTAGCTGTTTTAATAATGATTGCTATTAGGATTATAAAGTAGTTACTATAATATTACCATATTATAGTTACTATAAAATGCACACACACAAAACAAGAATGAAAATTGCCTCTAATTCAACCACCTGGATGTATCATTTTTGATGTGTAGAAACACCTGATAAATTTTAGAAAATTGAGATTCCACTAGCATTACTTTTATGTGTAATTTCCTTGTCACCAGGTTTTGCTCTTAGCAGTACCCCTTACATATGCCGCAGTAGAGTTTTCAAAGAATTCGGTCACGTCGACAACACCACCATCTCTGTCCTGTGCCCTCCGTGTGCCGGCTTTTATTTCCTAGTTTCTTATTCCCTGCTGATGAGTTTCTGATGACTCCTCTTAGCAGTGTGTCATCGGATAGGGTCCTTCTCCTCTACGGTGGTGCCTCCAACCTGACGTACACACACCGGAGGACACCCTTGTAGACAGCGCTCTGGCTCTCCATCCGCTGAGAGTTCTTCCTCACTGAGGTGAGGGCGGCTTTCCCGGCACGTCTCTGCCAGTCCAGCCTCATGCTGCCTTCTTTGGGGTGTCTTTCCAACTCTTGGGACAGTGATCTGGGACATCCCTGAGCCAGGAAGACACTGAGTGACTCCGCCCGGTTTCCTAAAGACCAGAGCGAAGGGAGAACCCCCTTCAGAAGGCAGACTGTGATCCCTGCAGAAGAGACCAGCACCTTGAAGCAGACATAAGCCAGGAGAGACCATTCCCAAGCCCTCCCCCCCCGCCGTGGCCAGTGCCCACTGCCCCCCTCGTGCAGGGCTTTGGTGGTGGGTGCCTCTCATGCTGTTCCTTCAGTTTCCTCCTTCTGCTGAAGGCCTGGAGAAAAGTTAAAAGTCCAGCATCATGGGAGGGGGTGTGCTCTAGGCCATTTAGCAATCATAGGATCTAACTGGAATGGGGGGCAAATTATTTTCTGAGAGCAAGTTTACTAGGGGTGGAGAGAACAGACATAAGAACTGTCCATTGATGGGGTGAGGAGGACATTGGAGGAAGACCAGGGCCTCCAAGTTGTCCCTTCTGATCTCATTTGTCTACCCTCTGCTGTGGCTGGACCAGTACTCAGTCTGAAGGCCCAGCCGAGTGACTCTCTGAGGGGTCAGACCTCATCTGTTCACGGTGATGTCATTTTGTTGACTCTCCTGCAAGAGCAGGGGCCCTCACCGAATTTTCTGGGGTGGCTTCAGTGAGGCTACTGGTGGCTTACCTTGCTTTCAGGGAGGCAAAGTGGCCAAAATCAAAAGTTTTTGGTGTTGTTTTTCATGGTATATAATAGAGAAATGATTTTAAGTAGAATTACTCTCGATTACATTATTAACATTTTAATATGAAGTTTGTATTAGTAAAATTTTGATCATATTCATGATATATTAACCAGTTAGGAACGCTTTTGGCTGTAACTAACAGAATACTTGACCAACAGTAGCTTAAACCAGAGGGATGTCATTTATTGTTTAACTAAAGAACTGGTCCTACTTTCTTATGCCATGCACAAAGATAAACTCAAAATGGATGAAAGACCTAAATGTGAGACAGGAATCCATCAAAATCCTAGAGGAGAACACAGGCAGCAACCTCTGTGACCTCGGCCACAGCAACTTCTTCCTAGATACGTCTCTTGAGGCAAGGGAAACAAAAGCAAAAATAAACTATTGGGACTTCATCAAGATAAAAAGCTTCTGCACAGCAAGGGAAATAGTCAACAAAATTAAAAGTCAACCTGTGGAATGGGAGATGATATTTGCAAATGTCTTATCAGATTAAGGGCTAGTATCCAAAATCTATAAAGACCTTATCAAACTCAACACCCAAAATACAAAAAATCCAGTCAAGAAATGGGCAGAAGACATGAACAGACATTTCTCCAAAGAAGACATACAAATGGCCAACAGACACATGAAAAAATGCTCCATATCAGTGGCATCAGGGAAATACAATTCAAAACCACAATGAGATACCACCTCACACCAGCTAGAATGGCAAAAATTAACAAATCAGGAAACAACAAATGTTGGCAAGGATGTGGAGAAAGGGGAAGCCTCTTACACTGTTGGTGGGAATGCAAGCTGGTGTAGCCAGTCTGGAAAACAGTATGAAGCTTCCTCAAAAAGTTGAAAATAGAGCTACCCTACAACCTAGCAATTGCACCCTGGGTATTTACCCCAAAGATACAGATGTAGTGATCTGAAAGGGGCACCTACACCCCATTGTTTATAGCAGCAATGCCCACAATAGCCAAACTGTGGGCAGAGCTGAGATGTCCATGGACAGATGAATGGATAAAGATGTGACACACACACACACACACACACACACACACACACTCAACATTAGCCATCAAAAAATGAAATCTTGCCATTTGCAATGACGTGGATGGAACTAGTGGGTATAATGCTAAGTGAAAGAAGTCAGTCAGAGAAAGACAAATACCATACGATTCCACTCATATGTGGAATTTAAGAAACAAGGCAGAGGGTCATAGGGGAAGGGAAGGAAACATAGGAGGAAAACAGGGAGACAAGCCATAAGAGGTTCTTAATCCTAGGAAACGAACTGAGGGTTGCTGGAGGGGAGGGGGGTGGGGGATGGGGTAACGGGGTGATGGGCATGAAGGAGGGCAGGTGATGTGATGAGCACTGGGTGTTGTATACAACTGACTAATCACTGCACTCTACCTCTGAGACTGATAATACAGTATATATCAATTAAATTGAATTTAAATAAATTAAAAAATACATTCTGGTTCAATTGGTTATCCAAATAAAAAAAAGAAAATAAAATTATATCACTACTTATATCACACACAATGTAAATTCCAGTTGGATAAGCCTTGTGGGCTCCGTGCTGGGTGTGGAGCCTACTTAAAAAAAATTTTTTTTTTTTGTCTTGATTTAGCTCTATTTTTAGAATTCTTTCCACTGGGAGAAGGAAGAAGTGTCAGGGGAGCAGAGAAGGGCCAGGATGCCAGTTCGGATGTGGCAATCCCAGCATTGCACGCCCACAGCACGCAAGCAGGGCTTGCAACATAGCGTCCGTCCCCAACTTTCTCCACCGTGGGCACCCCGTCGCGGGCCCCCGTGGTGCACTTGGCATACTCAGCAGCAGGTGGTCTGCCGGCCAGTTTCTGTTCTCACCAGAGTCTGGGGGCAGTAACCTCAGCTGTCTTCACTTGGGCTCTTCCCCTCATTTTGAGTCTGTACCGGGGGGTGTCGTCAGGGTGCGGAGGAAGCCCAGGGATGGAGGCCAGATCACGGTCAGGGCCGGAGGAAGTGCACTCAGCCCGCGGAATCATCCACCGTGGGGTGGGCTGGCACAGTTCAGAACTTCTAATCTTCGTATGTTTGTGGAGCACTTCACAGCCCTTCCGAGAGCGTTTTCATCCATTTCTGATCTGATCTCATGAGCACGGTCCCTGCAGCAGTTATGGTGGCTGGTTCCAGTCCATGGTGGGAGCCCCCGGGGTCATTGTAATAGAACCACTCTTCATCACACACTGAACATCTCCCATGTGCCCAGCGCTTTTGTAGGCTCTGGTGTCACAAGGATGAACAGCTGTCCCCGTTTCGAGCTGCTTACAGTCTGGTAATTATTATCAAGTTCCTATTTCTATTTCATCGAGAACAATTAGACTCATCGGAGAGTGGAAGAGATGCTGAGAGACCATCTAGACAGCTCATCGGCCGATGAGGGGACTGAGGTCCAGAAGCGCCTAGTGTAGCTGGTCACCAGCAGGGTCCAGGCTCCTCCCTCTCAGCCTGGGGCCCTTCCTCCCCCTCCCCCACTCCCACTGGCTCAGCTTTGCAGAGCAGACAAATCTGGTTCTCAGTAGTTTGAGAATCGAAACGAGATCATCCATAGGTTCCCGAGACTTGCTTTTTGTCATAGTAATTTCGAGTGCCTGGCTCCTTTCGGTATTTACCATAGGTCTAATGACATCATTCCATTAACTTCTCCCTGGAACCTGATGCTTTTAGCATCACGAGACACAGTCATGCTTTTAGTCGGCTTTGCTGTGTGTGCTGGGTGAGGACCATATTTACCCTGTTTTCAAGCCCAGGAGTGAGCTTCTTAGCCTGAAGGTCATATGTTCTCATGGGAACATGACAGCTGCTCACATGTTGGAGGGCAAGCCCCTCTTGCTGGGATGGGGCACAGGCTTGCTGTGTCCCCAGCAGCAGAATGAGAACCCACGGGGAAGAGTTACAGGAAGAGGTGTTTGGCTCAGTGTAAGAAGTCTGGCCAGCAGCGCTGTCTAAAGAGGGATCAAGCAGCCTGAAGCCATGAGTTTGAGCTGAGGCCCTCCAGGAGGGCTGTCAGAGAGAGGTTTCTAGATTCAGGGGGAAAATGGCCTGAGGGACATCCAAAGTTTGGATGGAGCAAGGGGAGCTGCTTCGCTGCTGGGAACACCTCCCAGGGCTGCTCCTCATTTAAAGGCTGTTCTAGCAACAGAAGATGCCCAGGTGAGGGTGAGTGGAGCAGTTTGGAGCTTGAAACTCCTTTGCTAGCCCTGGCTTAGCCATTCAGCCACGTCTAACCTGCAGGTCTGAAACATACCATTTAGCCGGGCAGCTAAAAACTGGGGCTCTGCTGTGAAGAAACATGGGACACGTGATGGTTAATTTTATGTGTCAACCCAACTGGACCAAGGGATGCTCAGATCGCTGGTAAGACATTATTTCTGGGCGTGGCCATGATGTTTCTGGAAGGGATTACATTTGGTTTGAGGGATGGAGTAAAGCAGATGACTGTCTACACTGTGGTGGGGCATCGTCCTATCTGCTGAGGTCCTGCATGGAACAAGAAGGTGGGGGAGGAGTGAATGTGCTCCATCCACCTAAGTGAAGACATTCCATCTCCTCCTGTCTTTGGACGTCGGTGCTCCTGGTTCTTAGGCTTTCAGACTCAGACTGAATTACACTGGTTTTCCTGGTTCTCCAACTTGCAGGGGGCGTATCATGGGACTTCTTGGCCTCCAGAACCACATGAGCCAATTACTATAACATCTCTTCTCATACATACATACTTTCAACCTTAAAAAGAAAAATAACCAGGGGCGCCCAGGTGGCTCAGTTGGTTAAGTGACCATCTCTTGGTTTCGGCTCAGGTCGTGATCTCAGGATTGTGAGACTGAGCCCCATGATGGGCTCTGTGCTCAGTGTGGAGTCGGCCTGAGATTCTGTCTCCCCCTGCCCCTCCCCCTGCTTATGTGCTCGCTCTCTTTCTCTCTCTCTCTCTCAAATAAATAAATAAAATCTTTTTTAAAAAAACCAGTTTACCAGCGAAATGAGTTTATTTGGGAATAGCAGAGCAGTTGCAATTTGGGACATGCACACAGTGGTAAATCACAGGCAAACCTGGAGAACGGGAGGGGAGCATTCTTTTATGGAGAAGAGAGGGGAGTTGGAAGGGGTGGTTTTGACCAAAGCCGAATCGGTGGGAGGAAACGGGGAGTTTGAAGTGTAGTGGCTTCTCATTGGCTGGGCTGTTGCGGGACAAGGAGAAAAACCTTCCTTAGTCCCCTGGGGATCTTAAAGTCCACCTCTTCGCCGGGAATATAGAGTTGGCCCAGGTGGTGCGTGCTCACGAGCTCCCCCTTCTGGGCTTTCTGACTCCACTTGAAACGTTTCCGTTCCTTAATTTCCATCCACCCTCCATCGCTCCCTCCTCTCTCCCTCTCTCTCTCTCTCTTTCCTTCATTCCAGAGCCCTAACTAATACAGGAAGTAACGAAACCTCCCGAATATGTGGTTGATTTCACCGCATGGGAAGGAATGGACAAGGAGGAGGAACCGGGAGACCCTCCGTTTTCCTCCGCCGGTGCCAGCACCTGGTTTAGGGTTCAGAGAGAGGCAGGGTCTGTAGAAAGCTGAAGGCTGCGTTTGCACAGAGCTCTTGGCCACCAGATGTTGAGTGTACCTCGGGCCAGGTCTTCTGCTCTGCACTATGCATAACCCTCGGTTATAGGTGGGCATCGTCCCTGCTTTTTAGCGGTGCAAAGCCTGTGTAGCAGTGCGTGGTAAGCCCGCTCGGCCTGAAGTGATCTGTTCGAAGTCCCCAGACTCCGTCCCTCTGCCGGCCCCGCTCCCCTCCGGCGGGGAGCTCTGGGCCAACCATGGCTTCTCCAACGATCTCAAGTCTCTTGGATTTGCTTTTCCCTACTCTTCCCATCATCCTCTTCTCCTTGGTCTAGTTAACTACCCTGTTGTAACTTTAACAGGCTTCATAGCTTCATTTTTCAGGTAGATTTCTGTCTCTTATCTACTGTCATTGTTTTTCCCCCCTTTTTATTGAGTTAAAAATCACCTCAAACTATTTTATTTTTTTAATTTATTTTAATTTTATTTAAATTCAATTAATTAACATATACTGTAGTATTAGTTTCAGAGGTAGAGGTCAGTGATTCATCAGTTGCATGTAACACCCAGTGCTCATCACATCCGGTGCCCTCCTTAATACCCATCACCCAGTTACCCCATCCCCACCCCCCTCCCCTCCAGCAACCCTCAGTTTTTTTCCTATGATTTAAGAGTCTCTAAGGGTTTGTCTCCCTCTCTGGTTTCATCTTGTAAAACCAACCATGTTAAAGTGCACAATTGAATAGCATTTACACATTCACAGTGTTGAGCAACCATCCCGTCTGCCTCCAAAATATTGTCATCACTCCAAAAGGAAGCCCCATCCCAACGAAGCAGGCACTCCCCCTTCACCCCTGCCCCCAGGGGTGACAATTCTGCCTTCTGTCTGTACGGATTTACCAGTCCTAGAGGTTTTATGTTGGCGGACTCATACAGTACATGACTTCTTGTGTGTGGTTCCATTCACTCAGCGTAATCGTATTAGTCTGCTCTCGCCGCCGTAACAAGCTATCATGGCGGGGCTTAAACAACAGAAACGTATTTTCTCACAGTTCTGGACGCTGGAGGTCCAAGATGAGGTTTGGTTTTTCCTAAGGCCTCTCTCCTTGGCTTGTAGATGACTGCTGCCTGGACGTGTCCCCACATGGTCTTTCTTCTGTGTGCACACAAACCTGGAGTCTCTCTGTGTGTCCAAATTTCCTCTTCTTGCAGAGAAATTCATCCAGTTGGAGTGGGCCCCACCCTAACCTCATTTAACTTAATGATTTCTTTAAAGACACTATGTCCAAATATAGTGACATTCTGAGGTGCTAGGGGTTGGGGTTCAACGTAGCGGTTTTGGGAGAACACAGCTCCAGTCCATCACAGTGATGTTTCAGGATGCATCCCTGTTTCAGGTTGATTCAGTATTTCCTCCCTTTTCATGGCTGAAGAGTATTCCATTGTGTGGTTGGACCACGTTTTGTTTATCCATCCGTCTGTGGATGGACACTTGGACTTCTGACTGTTGTGAATAATGCTGCTATGCCCACCGTCTCTTTACTCAAAGAGCCTCCTGGCACTGGGGGATGGATGGGAGAAGAGGGCCAGGTGGCATGTGTCATATTGTCCCCACCACTGGTGGTAAGTGGCTGGGTACACATTCAGCGTCCAGCCTTCCATAGCAGGGTGGTGCAGGCGCCACCCCCCCCCCCAGGCTGGCACACAGGTCTCTGGTGACAAGCTGTGTTGTTGGGAGCCTGCCATGGGACGGTGGAGGGCTGTCGGGCTGTTTGCATCTTTCACAGGCTCAATCACTGTCCAGCTGGTTACGCACTGTTCTGGCATCTCTGATCCTCGATGATGGATGACTGATGGCTGAGTAATAGTTTTCTTACTGATGAAGAAACAGCCTGAACTATCAAGAACGATAATGCCAGGGGTTGTCCAACTTACCCTCCTCGAACAGACCTTTGTACAGTTCATCCAGTGAAGCACTCTGAAAATCTTTCACCTTCTGCAAGTCACATAGTCTTTTTCTTAGCAAGCGAGTTTTCTCCTGTTTCCTTTTCACCTGTGACTGGGGAGAAAGTGTCATGAGGGTCATAGAAGACCCTTAGACAGGAGACATCTGGGGTCAGCCACGGTTTCTCTCTACCCAGACATGTTACATCAGTTGGTCTGGGTCTTACCACACTCCTGGATGTTTTCTTCAATCTCTCTTTGTTTTATATCTGCGTCTATAAAATATTGTCATTGGGAAACTACTCTGGCAGGAAACAAAGCCACGAGTGTTTCTGGGCATCTCTCCATGCTGACAATGAAAAGAAGCAAGATGGAGGTGGCAGAGAGAAACCTGGCTGGCCCCTCAGCTGTGCCCTCTCGGGTGGCTGGCTCCGTGTGGGTCTGGTCCTCAGGTTTTTCTCTTTAGAGTTGGATGTTAGCAGTGTAAACAGAGAGAGTCAGGCTTTGGAAGACTGAGTCACAAACCATACTGGTAAGAGGATGGCATGTGAATATAGATTGCCCACTTGAGACATTTCCAACTGCGGGTGGAACAGACCATTGAGGGCAGCTCCCCCGTGAGTTCTCTGTGAGAGAAGACAAATGGTAATTCTGCAAGAGGCGGTAAGTGGTAGTTCTTTCCGTGAGAGAAGGTGAGTGGTAATTAGAAGGCTGCTGTACATGGTGGAACAGAGACAGGAGAAAGTGGGTTCCTGTATTGGCTATTCTTAAAGAGCTAAGGCAGCCTGACATGTCTCAATGAATTATCCATTAATTTATTCTTACTGCAGATGATAACTTTTTTCATGATACGAGGGGCCCTTCCTGCCACATATAGCTCAGTTATGGGTTCCAACATCCAGCTCTTTTTCTGCCCCCCCCCCTTGTTTTTAAGTTTCCGTTTCAAGAGGATAAACACTATTTGGGGGAAACGTAGAAGAGAAATTGAGAGCCAAGTTGTTTGAAACGCATCTCCATGCAGGGGCCTGTTTCTTGAGCTCTCATTCACCCCCTCTTCCTTATAAATCCAGACCAGAGATTCTGGACCTCATGATTATTTCAGGGTCCCAGGATCATTGCCTGCGTGTTATAACCCGTTCTTAACACAGCAACCAGAGGCCAGTCTTTAAACAAGGTTTCATTCGGTCAACCCATGAGAGCCTACGGTCGGGGCGCCTGCGTTCCAGGCACTCCGGATGGATACAACAGCGAGCATGAACGTAACCATGAATAGGGCCTCCCCGTTCTAGCAGGTCATCCATTGTATTGCTCAGTATTCTTATCACCCTCCAGAGGCTTCCTAGCTTTCTCAGAAGAGCAACCAGCCTTCCTGATGGATCTGTAAGGTGCTGCTTGATGGGGAAGCTCCTCCTGCCTCACTCTGCAGCCCTCCCTGTGCCGCCCACCCTGGCTCTACCCCAAATCAGGATCCCACTCCAGAGCCTTGTTCCTGTTTCCTCTCCTTGGATGGCTCTTATCCGGATGTCTGGAAGGGAGATGGAAGATGGCTGACACATGGAATGCAAAAGAATGCAGTGTGTTATAACATGTGGAGGTGACAATATTTTGGATTTATGACGTTAACTAAAATCTATTACTGATGCTAGTTGCACCTGTTTCTTTTTACTACTGGAAAATCTTAAGCTAGGATTGCAGCTCCCACGGGATGGTACTGCCTTAGAGTTCATGGTGATGTCAGGGTATTGACCTGGGTGAGCAGCCGTTCTGTAAAAATGTATCATTGACAATAGAAATTTGAGATTTATCTAATAATTTGAATAATGTTGGAGATGTAGGAGTATTTCTTCTTTCCTTCTTTCCCTTAACTAGTAACTTAGGACATTCTAAGACCTTTGGGAAATACACTAAAAGCCTCAAGGCCTCCTTTACCTCTTTTTTCTTTTTTAATGCTGATGCAGTTTCCTTTCACAAAACTATTCTTTCTTTTTTTTAATTTAAATTCAGTTAATTGACATATCGTGTATTGTTAGTTTCAGAGGTGGAGTTCAGGGATTCATCAGTTGCACAGAACACCCAGTGCTCATTCCATCCCGTGCCCTCCTTCATGCCCATCCCCCAGTTACCCCATCCCCCAACCCACCTAACTTCCAGGAACCCCGTTTGTTTCCTAGATTTAAGAGTCTCCTGTGGTTTGTCTCCCTCTGTTTTCCTCTTATTTTACTTTTCCCCTCCCTTCCCCTATGATCCTCTGTTTTGTTTCTTGAATTCCACATATAAGTGAAATCATATGATAATTGTCTTTCTCTGGATGACTTATTTCACTTAGCATGATACCCTCTAATTCCACCCCTGTCGTGACAAGTGGCCAGATTTCCTTTTTTGATGGTTGCATAATAGTCCATTGTGTTCTCTATATGCCATATCTTCTTTTTCCATCATGTGTCGATGGGCATCTCAGCTCTTTCCATATTTTGGCTACTGTGGGCATGGCGGCTATAAACACTGCGGTCTTTACTCTCCTGGGGTAGCGACCATGCACCTTTCCTATGTCGGTCGTAAGGTGGAGGCTCTCCAGGTGTGCCTGGGGAATACAAAGGCGTGTGAATCTCTGCGGGGCTGGCTTTGTTTTCAGATGTTAAGCGGTACCTTCCATTGTAGGGTCATGTGAAAAGTTTTTAGGTATGACTCCTCACAGTAGTTTCTGAACATGATTCTTCATCTTATTTCCATACTGTAGCCAAATTCTAAGTCATTTTGAGACCGTCGTCAAAACCACTGGGACTCAAGATTTTGTCGTTGGCGTTGTTTTTGGGAAGGAACTTGCCTATCTCGCTTGATTGAAATGGGAGAGAATGAGAGACTACCAGGCTCGTGGAAGATCGTGTTTTTTATTCCTTGGCTTATGAGCTATGCGATCACAGGCAAGGAATTGAATATGTCTGAGCCTCAGTTTCGTTTACTGTAAGGAACAAAGGGAGGAGTCAGTGAGTGAGTGTGTGTGTGCGCGCGCACTGGGGGGACACTGTGAGATTCCAAAGTGAATCCGTAATTCTGGCAAGGACCACATCTTACTCGGCCTTACCCTCCTGGTGCGGTGGCTCTCGGTGACTACTTGCTGGATGTAGGAGGGAACGAGAGGTGTTGACTTTGTTCCCATGTGTCCTCTCGGACTCAGAGGAAAACTGAAGAACCATGAGATGAATATGAAATCGCCAACGGATCTGCCCCCATTCTGTGCAAACGTTTCTTACTGTCCCCAGCGGACCTCCCCACAGCCTGCATTTACCTACCACCTCTCTCTTCGTTCCCTGTTTTTATTCTCAGACATGGGCATTTCCCCCTCCGGTCTTAAGTTACAAGCTCTTGGGCGTGGGAGCTTTTTGTTTGTAATACTCAGCATGAGGCTGGGCACACAACACCGTGATGACAGCTGTTTGCCCACCCTCTTCTCTTTCCTGGCGGGACCCAGGATCCTTGAGATCTCAGCACAGTTTGCTCCTCGCGGCCGCTGACGCACAGTCGCAGCTGTGAGTACCTAACAAACGCTAGACACCAGAAAATGGGCAGTGAGCTTCTCAAGTAGTCCCCCATCCTCATGCTCCTTTCCCCTCAGGGAAAGACAGGATCAGCGAGGACCTCCTGGAGCCCTCAGCTGAACTCTGCATGACTGTCTTCCCTTATTTTGTTTTAGGCATGCACATGGGGGACAAACCACAGACCCACTGGTATTCTCCCAAAGATCTATGCAAAGCCCAGAAATAGAATCATTTCCCCCTAAATTAAAACACAGCTTGAGCTTTGATTCCGTTTTTCCACAGGTACAGGATTCATGCAAACTCTGTGTATGTGTGTCATTTGCAAGAAGCAAAGAAGTTGGGAACATATGCAAATCAGCACAGCGTTCTTGACTACGTCTCTGCTGGTCCCCTTCTCCCTCAGTCCCTGTATCCACACAATCTGTGTCTTCTTTGTTTTTTGCAGAATTTGAGAAAACTGAACTCTCACTGATTTTAAATATTTTAACTTAAAACTTATTATTTTGAAACACAAGAAGTTACAAAATAGTTCATAGAGTCCCGTGGACCCTTCACCCAGCTTCCTCTGTTGGTGACACCTTACTGTCAAATATCAAAACCAGGAAATTAACATTGGTATGATCGTATGAACTAGACTGTAGGACATCTGGTTTTTAAAAAGCACAGATATTTTGAAGCGACAAAATAATTCTTCTAAAACACAAATAATTCGCGTCTTGGTATTGAGTGGGGAGGTCGACAAGGAGTGTAAGGTACTCTGAGAGCAGTAGCCAGGCTTGCTGCTGGGTAAGAAACACCAACGGGCAGTTTTAAGAGCCTGGCCCCAAGCTCAGGGGCATGCCCTAAGGAAAGGAAAGGTCTGGAGAAAGTGGAGAAACATAGCCCGGGCGGAGGGAGGTGGAAACTTGCTGTAGGATTCAGTGGGACTTGGGCTGTGCACTTTGTGTCTGTTAAACCAGAGCCCGATTGTGGCCACGGAGGAATGTTGTCCCAGCCTCACAATGGGACACGTCAGTAAGTCCACTTGATTGGAGACAAGCGTATGACACTGGCAGAAACAGAGCGAGCGTTTTTTTAAATAGACTTTAGTTTTTGGAGTAGTCTTAGGTTTGCAGCGAAGCTGAGAGGAGCGTGTCGCGCTGCCCCACACGTGCACAGCCTCCCGCACCGTCACCATCCCTCACCAGAGGGTTTTGACCAAGGGTGAGCCTGTGCTGACACGTCATCATCTCCTAGTTTACCTCGGGGCTCACTCCTGGCATTGTGCATTCTAGGAGTTTGGAGAAATGCGTAATGACGTGTATCCACCATTACAGTAGCCGACAGAGTAGTGTCACTGCCCTGCATGACCCCGTGTTTCTCCTGTTAACTCTTTCTTCCCCCCAACCGTCGCAAACCATCGATCATTTTACTGTCTCCGTAGCTGCGCCTTTTCCAGCCTGTCGTGGAATCCTACAGTGTGGCGCCTTTTCAGACTGGCTTCTGTCCCTTCATGATACGCACAGAGGTCTCCATGTCTTTTCATGGCTCGATGGCTCATTTCTTTTTAGTGCTGAATGATGTCCCGTTGTCTGGGTGGACTGCCGTTTATTCATCCATTCACCTCCCGGAGCACATCTTCGCTGCTTCCACTTTTTGGTGATTATGAACGGAGCTGCCGTAAACCTCCCTGTGCAGGTTTTGACTTGGGTTTTCAACCCAGCGAGGTGGCATCGTGCGGGCATCCGTGTGTGTGTGTGTGTTGCCACTCATATACGAGGGACAAACATTAAAAAAAAAAATCACCGTCTCTCTTGTGTTTGGATGGATGGTGAGGTAAGGGTTTATCTCAGTCTTTTATTTGGTGTCTCACTTCACTGTCTCAGACATGGGATTGTTAAAGGAGCAAATGACGACACTTTGTGTCTAATTAACCACTTCTGATGCCTCCCAGCCTGCCGCGGCTTGTTCTCTCCTTCTCTCGCTGGGGAGGAGGTGGGTATGGCATGGTTTAAAGGTTGCAATCTGGCTAGCTGGCACAAGATCTTGGAAGTGGGGTTCGCTTTTTGCTGTTGTTTCTTCTCATAGGGGAGCAGGTGTAAGGGTTAGATGACGTTGGCCAACAGAGGGAAGAGTGTGTCATGGAGAAAACCATTTCCACCATCTTTCTCTGGGTCTCCACCTTGCTAAAGAATTCTCTATAAGCACCTGCACCAGGCAGGATTGTGCAAGAAGGTCTTTCTCTGCTCTTTTGTGTCCAACAGCTCAGCTGCTCTGGGTGAGAAGGTCTGAGGCACAGTGCGGTCTTCCCCTTGACCAGACTCTACTCAGCACCCTGGGGTTAAACTGCCCATCACGAGTCCCTGAGGAACTAGCAGATGCCTGTGTCAAGTCCAGGAAAAGAGTTAATAACTGGCAGTCTTGACCTTTGACCTAGTTCCTTAACCCCTCTCATCTCTAAACTTCCCCTTCCTCAATTAAAACAAAGGGCTGACTCATCTGGAAGGTTCCATCTAGCCTTATTTGTGCCCCGACCATGGAATCTCCCCTACTTGGAGCTGTCCTGTCTGTCAAATATTACTGAGATGTTTATACCCTCCACAGCCTTTTCTGAAGGACTGCATGTCTAATCACCAGAATGATGACAGGAGTTGGTAGAAGATGGAGCCATTAGGAGAACTAGGGAAAGAGTTAGGAGGATGTCTAAATCAGTAAATTCTGAACAGTACATTCTTGGAATTCAGTTGCAGGGGGGTTGTTTATAAACGGTTTTGCAGTGAAGCAATTTTATCCTCATAAGGACGCTACCCTAATGCACTGGAGGGTTGCAAATGCCACACCCATTCTAGCTGTCCCCTTGCTTTATTCTCAAGCGTGAATTCCTCCTTGAACCCCACCTAGTCCCACATTGTTTTCACTTAGACATCAGAAGCTAGGAGGGTTAAGTGAACTTCTGTTTGCCTGTCCCCCTATCAGGTGCAAGAGGTGATGAGGAAGAATTGTGTCTTTGCTCTGTAGCCATGGACACCCAAGCCCAAGGCATTGTTGACACACAGGCAGGGAAAGCAAGGGGTCTAGTGGCCAGAGGAAGTTCAAGTGCCTGGTGCCCTCAGGACTGGACCCTGCCAGACACATTATCTAGGTCAGGACATTAAAGATGTGCCTCTGCGAGCGAGGACCCCACTCTCCCTGAGCTGAAACCCACAGCTGTTTGCAAGCTTAGAGGTTGGAAGAGTGCCACCTTGTCCCTGTGACCTGTCTGTGTGTGCAAAAAATCTGATGGGAAAGTAGCAGCCACACCGATTCTTCCCGGAGAGGCAAGTGTACAAGCATGGAGGGGTGCAGCTACTCTCACGAGCACAGCAGGCCCCCTCCCTGACCCCAGCGAACCCCAGCCAGCCACTTTCCTGAGGGCTCCAGCGCTCGCTTGCGTCTGTTTTTCTCTTTGGATCAGCCCACTCTTGTTTCAAGAGTGGAGTGGGACTCTCCCTGGGGCGTTATAGGGTGTCATCCCTGGCATTTGCTCCCACTGCAGAAAAACAAGTCCAATGCAATGCACTCGGGTTTCTGAACAGCTGCCCGAGCGCCGAAACCAGACAGTCAGCAAAGCTGTCAGAAGGAGAGCAGGGACTCCGGGGAGGGCCGCGGCGGGGGGAGGGGGGCGGTGCCCGGCGCGCAGTCGGGACGCGGGGGGTAGGGGTTCGGTCGGGGGTACCCGCGCTGCGGGCTACGTGGGGGCGCTCGCGGCCCCTGGGCCCTCTGGGGTGCGGAGAAGTGGGGGAGGCCCTGGCTGGGCGGGGGTGTCCAGAGTGGGGGTCGGGGACACCCGCGCGGTGGGCGACGCTCGGCACTCCCGGCCCCTGGGCGGGCTGGGGTGCAGGGAAGGGAGGGAGGCCCGGGAGGGAGGCCCAGGAGGGGCGGGGCGGGAGCAGCTGTGCCTGCCGCCAGGGAGCGGGCGCGGTCCAGCGGAGCCATGCGGGACGTGAGCGACGTGTGGCAGGCTCTGCGCAGACTGTTCTATTGCAGTGCGGATTTCAGGGGGCGCCGCCTTCTTCCTTCCAATCACAGCGCAATCTCAGAGTGAGGTATGCACTTCTGCAAGGCCCGGCACCGCTTCTGTGCTGATGCACGGGCGTGCTAAAGTCACATGCATGCAAGACCACTCTGCGGGCGGCAGTCCCCGCCAGAAGCACCCCGGATCTTCACAGGGTGGGCACTGGTCTGACCACACGACTGCCCCACGTCTCTAGCTGATGCAAAAACTCCAAGGACTGTGGAGGCAGGAAACACACATACCCCCCCCATGGCGAGGAAGAGATGGGAGCTGTGCCGGATAAATGTCATGAATTTTAGGGGTTTGCCTAATTAAGGTGCCACCTCCCAGTAGTTTTCCCGGGGCTTATAGTCAGGTAATGAATTGCAGGTTGGAATAGGCTCTAGTTTTACTTACTCTTCTACTCAGATTAAGGTATATTGAAAATATTGTAAATAGTGACAGCAAAGACCAAGGTGACTCGGTCCATTTCGGTCCGGCCTCCGGGGCTTTCCTGTCCCCTTCTGGTGCCCCGCCCTTTGGGCCTCTCAGCAGCGAGGCCAGGAGTGGGGGGAAGGGGGAAGACCAGGTTCCAGGTCTCAGGGCCGGGTGTTAGGGGAGCAATGTTCACAAGTCAAGGTTTCTAAGGGCTTTAGAAAAGTGGGCGCGGTGAGGAAGAAGGACCAGGGAAGCCCCCTCCCCACGAGGGGCAGGGGTCGTGGTGGGTGAGACTCACAGGTATTATCAGGGAGCAGCTTTGGTAAGGAGTGACCTAGAGACCTATGCCACACAGGCGCTCTCGTAATCCCCCTTCTGGCTTCTTTCTAAGGTAGCAGAGGTCCCCACCCCCGAGTCCCCCAACCTCTCTTCAACCTGTAGCCCTAAGCCCGGGTCTTCAACTTGACTGTGCCTAACCTGGATCGCGTGTTAAGAATATAGATTGTTAGGGTCTTACTCCCAGAGAGGCCGAATCAGTAGGATGCATTTTAACCAGCCTCCAAGGTGATTAAGCTGCGGGGGTCCACGCACCACACTGGACGGCTCCGCTTCTTTCTTCCCAGCACCGCTGAGGTGATTATTCTGGGAAGCTGTGCCAGTCATCTTTAGGGGACGTAGGAGGAAGTTCAGAGAGTGAGACTTTTCAGCCAGAGCTGAGTTTAGGGCGTCATCAGAGGGATGGCAGGAGCAGGGCGCGCTGCTGCGGCCGACCTGCAGGGGGCGCCAGCAGGCCGCCTCCTGCGCCCCCGCCCCCCCACGTGAAAGAGGGCTGGATCCCGAAGAATGCGTCCCCGCCCCGAGGCTGACGTCTGCGTAGCTGCCGGTCCCGACTCTTAAAAGCCCGAGCGCCGCGCGAAGCATCCTAGCAGAGCTGGAGAGGCGACGAGCGGGAGGGGAGGGCGTCGGACTCGAGCTGGCACACGGGGACCGCGGCTGTCACTGCGCTCCGAGCATCCCGGTGGTTTCTCGAGTAGACGAGCTCGGCCCTGCGGCAGCTGCGGGTGCAGCCCTAGCTCCCTGCCCTCTTGCCGGCTCGTGAAGCCTCACGCCCCGGGCGAGCGTTCGTGATTTAGCACAAAGCACGTTTCCAAAAAGCAGCGCACGGGAGAGCTCCCGCGCCGCGCTCCCGCGCACGCACCCCCCTTCCCCTTTGTTTCGGGGGTCGACAGGCTGCTCTCCTCCCCAAGTCTGAATTCTTCGCGGGGGGCGGAGGGCCGCCGAGTCTAGGCTGTGAAGATGCCCTTGGAGCTGACTCAGAGCCGAGTGCAGAAGATCTGGATCCCGGTCGACCACCGCCCCTCGCTGCCCAGATGTGAGTGCAGATTCGCGCGGGGGCCGGGCTGCAGGGGAGCGGCGCGCCGCGTGGAGAGCCAGGCCATTGTGTGGCGGGCGCTGGCGGGGCGCTGTAGTGCCGGCTCCGCTCCTCCAGTGCGCTCGTGCCGGGCGCCGCCCTCCTCGGCGGTCCCTGCGGGCCGGGGCCGGGCGCTTCCCGCTCCTCCCCGCGGGCGGGCGGGTCCCGTCGCTCCGGCCGCGGGGCGGGGACGGCGCGGGCTGGGGCGAGGGCGCTGCGCCTCCCCCGGCCGGCGTCGGGGGCGCTGTGGCCCGGCCCGCCGCCCCACGGTGCTCCGCTCGGCTCGCGGCCGGAGCGCAGAGGCACTCGGAAACTCCGAGCGCGCCCCGGCCTCCGCTCCGGAGCGCCGGGTGCGGGACGCGCAGAACCGGGCGGGAAGCCTTTGCTGCGGGGACGCTGGGCCGGGGACTCCCGCGTGTCCCCCAGCCGGAGCCGCTCTCCCGGGCGCCTGCCGGGCCGAGTCTGGCCGAGGGACTCGGCGGGTCCTTCCCTACCTTTTCTCTGCCTTCGCTACCTCCCCTGCTCTCTGCCTTTCTCCCTCTCTCCTCTCCACCTCTGTTTCCGTCGTGTCTTTCTCCTGCTTTCCATACTTCTGTCCCTTCTCTATATTTGTCTCCTGTTTCTTCTGCGTAATTTTTATCTCCCCTTCTCTTTATGTTTATATCTACTCCCTCTCTACTTCCCTATCTCCTCGCTCTCTCCTTTTTTCTTAAGTATATTTTCTTTCTCCTTTCCCTCCCTCTCCCGGCTTGCACCTCCCGTTCCTGTGCTGGGGCGAGAAGAGAGCCACCTGGAACCAGGCCTGTGCTCCAGGGTTTGGGGAGGGTCCGTGGGTCAGTGACCGCATAGTTGGAAGCATTTTGTGCGCGCTGCGCGTACACACATACACACACACACACACACACACACACACACACACACACAATCCACCGTGCTTGGAATTTGTTGGCAGTTCACCTTCCTGCCCTGTCATCGGCCATAAATGCTTTGGAAAGGTTTACCTTTTACCTTGGGCTCTGTCCCTAAGCTGCGGAGAGAGGCACCTATTGAAAGGGTGGTCCCAGTGGTTTGAAGGCATCACCTGCTCTCCAGGTAACCCACCCAGGAGTCTACCAGGTAGAGGGTGGATAGGGTCAGCCCAGCCCTGCGTGTTCTACTTCAGGCGGGGTCAGGTTACCTGAGAGATAAACGTGGGATCCTGTGTCCAAATCCTCAAAGTGGCTTCTAGGCAGTGAGGGCTCCTGAGTGCCAGGGTGCCTGCTGCCACATTTCTCAGGGGATGGTCACTGAAGCCATGGTGACATCTTGCCACCTCAGGCTTTGCCCAGGTCTGAATCACCAACCCCCCCCTCCCCCCCCCCGCCTCAGATAGGAGGCAGGGAAAGCTGGCTCTGGGGTGCTCCTAGGTCATCCTGGTGATGGGGACCAGGCAAGGTGCTCCCAACACTGGGGGCCAGTCCTCCATCAGCTTATCCCCTCTGCCAGACCTGGGGTTCTCGGGGCCACAGAAGCCTTAAGAACTGGTTTCTTTGCGAGGTAGCCAAGGATAGGGGCTTTGCAGGTCTGTTTCTTGCTCCCAGCCCTTGTGGATACACTCTTAAATAGCTTTCTACGCTGGGGCTGACCACAGTAGTCCCCGATTGGTAGTGGGGGATGCAGTGCCCTAAATCGTGAGGGAGATGTGGCCGTGGCAGAACACAGAAGCAACCCCACCCTTTTTGACTTTTGAATAAAACCAGTATTTCTGGAGCACTTTGTAAACTGTAATTGGTCATACAAATACAGGTTGGTTCTCTGTATGTACATACGTGTGTTTGTAGGTAAGTGTGCGCACATGTGCACACATTCAGTAGTTCCCCGAGGTTCATGGTGGAGGCGTGAGGTTCCGTGTGGGGGCGCTGAGATTGGCTGGCATTCGCTCAGTCGTGTGCATCGGAGAGACACAAGTGTGCAGCTATGCCTCCTTGCTCCGGGCTTCAGAGACCCATCCATTAGACGCTATCAGTCTGCACGTCTCACACGCAGATGAGAGATTGCCTAAAATCCCTGTGAGAACCATTAGAGCTTGGTGTGTGCCTGGGGTGGGGGGGGGTGCTAAAGCCGAGGGATTAAATCTCTTGTCCCCGCCCACTCCTGGCATCCCTGTATGTGGTTCTGGGGTGTAGTCTCAGACACGTTCTTCCTTATAAAAATATCTACAGCCTGTATATTTATTACATGACCTTATTTCAAATAGTGGTGTCTTTCTGGGTTTATATAGTCACATCTGTCTCTCAGCAGAATGGGGAAAAGAGTATTTCTTCCTGGGGCATCTTTCCTGGTTCCCTTCCCTCCCCCATCACCTTCCTCCCCTTCTTTAATGGTATTTGGAAACTTGGATGGATTTTCTCCTTTCTAAACCTGTTCCCACCTTTCTAAGTGGTGTCCTAATTGAGAGTCTGTAGCAGATTCCTCTGAGCTTTATTAATTAAAAGATGGCATGGTGGACATTACTGTTCGTGTACGAAGAACAGTAAAACAACAACAGAAAGTTCCAGATGGGCTAGTTTGACAATATTTCTGTGTCTAAAGCACATCAGTCGGGTGCCCTGTTGGCTGCACCCATTCTGTGGTCAATCCTTCTACAAAGCGTGCAGTTTCCTTCAATTGCAAACTGTAACAGGACTTACTGACCAGGAAGCAATCGACAAGGAAGTAAATGACCAGCCGGCAAGGGCCAGCTGTGCGTTTAGTACACCATTACTCAAAGTTGAGAGCCTCTGTGTGGGAGTCCCGACTTTTTTGGGCGAGGCATTTAACCACTGAAAACCTGCGTCTCCACAATCTAGCTCCTGGGTTACGTCCCATCTCCTGATAGACTTCATCTCAGTAGGGGCTTGAACTTGGGTGGGGGGGCATTCCAACTTGAAGAAAGAAGGGGGGGGATGTTCAGGAGACGTCCCAACCTTATCTTTGAGTGGCCACTACGGTTGTCGGTTTGTAGCAGGGATTCTCAGCCCTGGCTGCATGTTGGAGTTATTTGGGGGAGATTTGGGGGGAAAACAGTCCATAGTGGTGAGCCCAAGCGAAGTTGAAAGTGCTACACGTGGGGCTTTCGGTTCAGCTGCTGGTTGAGAACTGCCAGTTTAGTTTCAGGTGAAGGATTTCAGGTGCGAAAGACCTAGGTGAGCCCCAGTTCTGTCCCTCACTTCGTGTGCAGTGGGACCTGTCTCCACCTGTGGGTCTTGCTTCCTCGTGTCCAGCACGATGGAAACCATAACGGCTCCTGCCGATGGAGGCTGCGGCGGGAAGCATTTTTTACACCTCCTGCCTGGTAGTTCCCAGGAACCTTTACGAAGCATCCCTCCATTTCACGGGCAAGGAGACTAAGACGCGGAGAGCTCAAGTAGCTTGGCCAAGTTCCCAGGAAGTGCTGGGGCCCTGCCTGGACCACTGTTTATGTGACTCGGCGCTCTGTTCTCGCAGCCAGTCTCCTAGTGCTCGCCTCCCAAGGTTGTCAGATGATTTACTAAGATGCCCAGATCCTCACTATTGCCGGCAGAGGCCCTGTCAGATTAGGAGAGCCATTTGTTGGACAAAGGTTAGGCATAAGTTACAACGTGCATGCGAAGTAATGAATGATTTGGTATCCAGCAGTGGGGCAGACGAGCTTTCTGGGCCTGCCTTCTCTTACCCCAGGCCAAGTCCGTGAAACCTTCCCAGCGAGCCCTTCGGAGGTGGCGGGCTCACAGAGGTCTCTGTGGGCAGCATTTGGCTTGCTCTTGCAAACCTTCCTGTAGACACATGGCAGTGGAAACTCCTGCTGGGACGGTCTGGGAATTGACCCCGTCCGCGTCCGCAGCTTGCGCTCTGTCTGAAACACCCTTTCCATTCGTTTCCCCGGAACTTTGCACTGAAGCATGATTACCTGCTTGCAGACAAGAACACCAATGACTTGGCATCTTTTGAAGTTGGCATTTTGGTGGAGTGCCTTTGGTGGAAGGAGCTATGCGAGCAACAGCAAAGTGTCTTCAATACTTTCTTTTCTGAGCCTGGGCTGTGGGTGTCGGTGTGGTGGGTGAGGACAGCTGTGGAGTGCCTGCTGGTGTCAGTGTGTTACACGCTATCAGAGAGGTGAGTCATTGAATCTGGGGAGTAGGGCCGGAACTGGAGCCCTCGAATGCAGCCTCTGTGCAGGGTGAGGGGTTTACCCTGGCCTGTCAAGCTGACCATTTAAGGAACGGCCACTCAGGTCGCCCCATTGGCTGCTGCTCACTGCCCTCGGGGCTGGCCTCCCGGTTATCACTTGCTTTGCTGTGTCCACTGGCCAGCGTGCATTATGGGCTGATACAATGGTGCGGCTGGCTGTGGCCACCCAGCCCTTAGCGCAGGTGCTCCTCGGGAACGCTGACTCCGGCTGCCCAGTTCAGCTCCCCCCCCCCGGGGCCACGCCCAGCCTCAGCGCCAGCGCTCCTCACGGACGTCTGTGCTGCTTCCTCGCAGCGTTCAGCACGCCCCAGAATGACTCTGTGCATTCGTGTGCTTGTACTTTGTCTCCTCCCCACCCCAGACCAGGTGCTTGTCAGCGCAGGGACTGTGGCCACATGATGCTGGGCGCTCATAGGGCACCCGGCACGTGTGTCCGTTGGGTGAATGAATGAATGCAATGACAGGAGTTGAGGGTGAGCTTCTGTGAGCTCTTGCTCAAGGGTCGGCCTTAACCCTGGATGATGCTTTTAGCTTGAGCTCCGTTCCCCTCCCCCCACAACCACAGTCAAGGTGTTTATAGTCTGTGAACCCAGCGGTCTTGAAACAATTGCTTCTTTCGCCCTTGAACAGAGTGAACATATGTGTATCTCCTTAAACATGCTTACGTGGACATCTGAATCCATCCGAGTATAAAAACTTTGGGGGGATCAAAAAGAAGTTAAGATGTTAAACTTTTGTTTAAGATGAAATGAAACACTTAAGAACTTTTGGGAAAATTTTGTGTTAAACTCCGCTCGTGTCTTCCGTCGTGCCTGTGCTGTTGGGGGAGAAGAGGAGAGAGCAGAGAGCCGGGGAACCTGGTAGGAGAAGTGGAAGGAAGCGCTTTTCTTCCCTGGGTTAAAAAGGTCTGCAGAGAAGAAACTGAGAGTCTGGGGGAACTGAGGCAGGGGCAGGTGATGATAGCATGAAGGCACTTGAGATCACCTGTGGGTTTAAAAAAAAGAGTGGGGAGGGGTGAAGGAGAATAAGACGCAAGTTTAATCCAAAGGTTTCCCTGCTCTGAGACCCAGGAGTGCCAGGGTGCAGGGACAGCTGCGGCCCATCTCGCCGCTCCGCTGAATCTTGTGCGAGAAGCCAAAGGAGTAGGGAGAATGGCTTCTGCTTTGCCAAATAAGAGAGTGATGATTTATTTGGGTTTGAGATTCAACTTGAATTCTTGGCTTAAGATATTTACTCTGCCATGTCCCTATGGCTTTTTTCCTCCCAAAGCATTGACTGCCAGAGATTTCTGCATATGATTATTTGATAGAAGAACTAATCCCCTGTTTGATAAATCGGTCAACCTCTGTCTCCACTTACTGGGCATGAGTCCATCAAAAGTATTCCATGCATGTGCACAGCTGAGAGGGGGCGGGGGGTGGAGAGAGAGAGAGCGTATGTGTGTGTGTCTGTCGGTCCCTGCATATTTAGATGCTCTTGGGAGCAGCGGCATGGTGGAGACATCAGATACGACCAGAGGAGAGCCAGAGTGGCTTGAGGGAAGAATTAGTAGAGTAAATGTTGATTTCAGGCATAAGTGAGAAGACTTTCCTCCTGAGTCCCCTGCAGCTGTCCTAGTGCAAACAGTAGGGTATGTCTTGTGTCCCCGCTGGTTTTCAGGAAGGCCATCACTTTTCTCTTCTTGCCCCTTGACTCAAGAAAGCCCATTGGCGCTCCTTTGCTCTCTGCGTGCTTATGCTGGGCAGGGAAATGCCTGTTTTTTACAAACTTGTTTGTCTCCAGCCCCTGGGAGCTGGGGAATCCCAGCCAAGGGCTTTCGTGGCTCCTGAATGTCTCCTGGCCTCCTGATGGCCTTTCTTCCTCCTCACTCTGCATGGAGAAGGTCACTGATGGTCTAAAACATGACAGAAGAAACCACCCCCTCTATGCTTTGTTTCCGTCCTCCTTGCCCCCAGCCCACAGGTCCAGGGGGCAGATCCTAGAATAACACGGTGGGTGTTTGGACATGTGATCTCAGTTTGGTCACAGGCTGAGCATGGGACCGTTGGGGCATCCAGCTTAGGGGAGGTGCCCTCCTTCAAGCCTGTGCCTCTCAGTGGCCTGGTGGCGCTCCCTCCTTCCCCATCTGGCACTCGCTTGCTTAGAAAGAGACAGAGCCCCCGTCTAAACATCTGCCTGGATCTGTGGTATGATCACAGTAGCTTTGCCCGCATCCGTGTGGCCGGTGCCCGGGAAGCAGTGCCACGTAGCTGACCAGGAGAGCTAGGTTGACTGTGGGAGTCAGCGAGCACCAGGCAGTGTTGCTGGGCTGGGAATGGGAGGTGGCTGGTCTCTTGCTCCTAGTGGGCAGCCCCTGGCACTCTTGTCACCAGGATGCTGGAGTCACCTTAGAGTCTGAAGGGCAAGACACCAGCCAAGGAAACATACTGCACCTTAAGTGTCCAGAATGGGGTTCTTTGGGTTCCTTTCTTAAAACCCAGTGAAAACCTCTCTCCCTGGTGTTTTTGTCTTATTGAAACACCCCCCTACTGTTAATCTCACCCCCATTGGTGTTGGGGAGTCCCTTCTTTATGCCCCCCCAAAGTGCTTTCTGCTCTGGGCTTAGTAACGGGGCTCCTGGCTGGGTTTAGGGCCCTCCGGGATTGCGGTGGTATTTGGGGTTGGGACAGCCCCTGCCATGCATGACCTGAAAGCAAGATGGAGATATGTGCCTGCCGGGGGGAGGTCTCTGGCCAACAGGGGATCTCAGCCCCACTAGACTGTAAAATGCCCCGGGGCTTTGAGGTGGGAATGAAATAGATATTTCTGCAGAATTCCCGAAAGTTCCCTGTGGGGCATAGGCTTCTGTTCACCAACGTGCATAGCTTCATCGCTGACACCTTTTTCTGTTCTCCCCTAGCCTGTGGGCCGAAGCTGACCAACTCCCCCACCGTGATCGTCATGGTGGGCCTCCCAGCCCGGGGTAAGACTTACATCTCAAAGAAGCTGACTCGCTACCTCAACTGGATCGGCGTTCCCACGAAAGGTGAGGCCATGGGCCAGGGCCGGGCTAGTCTCATTGATCGCTGCAGTCGAGCCCGCCGGCCTCTGAAACCGGGAAAATTGGCTGCCAGGACTTGCCTTGCAGGGCCACTCTGCGGCTGGCCTGTCCCCCGTGGTTGTGGGGGACCCCTTCTGGCCACGCTGTATACCTACCCTGATTTTATGTTGGGATGTTTTCCCACCTGCTGGTCTGTTATCCCCACTGCCCTGCCGCCCTCCGAGCTCAGCCCCTCACCTCCTTCAAAAAGCCTTCTTTGGCCACATAGTCTGTGGGGACCTGTGCCCCTCAAGTTCCAATAGCACTTCGTTGTGACATTCTTCTCCTGACTGTCATAAAGGGCTCCATTACCATCAGTTACCTTTTTATGACTGGTCTTTGCAATGACCCGGGGAAGGTTGTGTGGCCGGCCGCACGAGTTTTGGCATCTGCTGTCCCCACAGTGCCCAGTGCCGTGTGTCATACAGTGAGTGCCCTGCAGGTACTGTGTCTTCCACCGGGCGCGGGCTGCTGGGTCAGTGGGAGAATGGCCGATCTGAGCTTCCCGCGCTCTCCTGGGGGCCGAGTGCAGACATCGTGCTCCGGTCGCCTCTTCCCACGGTCTCGGGAAGCTGGTGGCACCAGGGCCGTGGGAGACAAGCGCTGGGAAAGCAGGCCGCCATGAGCAGAGTTGGGTCTGGGGAAGCTGGGCGGCCTTCTCGGCCCCCTGTCCTGCACGTGGGGGGCCAATTCCTGGTGTCCGGGTCTCAGCGCCACCTCATTCAGGTTGGCGTTGGCGTGTTGGCTTGGCGTCCTTTTTTGGGGAGAGTTCCCGGGTGTGTGTGGCTCCTTCCTCCCCAGGGGGCCGCTGAGGGTCGTCGCTTTTGCCTCCGCAGTGTTCAACGTCGGGGAGTACCGCCGGGAGGCCGTGAAGCAGTACAGCTCCTACAGCTTCTTCCGCCCCGACAACGAGGAGGCCATGAAAGTCCGCAAGTAAGGCCTGGACTCCGGTTTGCTTTGCTTGCTGAGGGCGGGTTCTGGAAGAGAAAGAGGAAGCGGGCCTGCGGGCGGCTCCACGGGCCGTCTGGCCTCTGCGAGCGTATGAGGATGAGTCCCAGCCCCTGTGGGACTCATTCCTTCATCTGCTCCCAGGGGTCCAGGTCAGCTGATGGCTGACAGAGGTCAACAGCCATGTCTCATGGAGAATGAACAAAATCATTTTTGTGGAAAATCTTCTGTTGACATTTGAAAGGGACTTTTTTTGTTTTTTTAAGCCCAGGGTGGTCATGAAACCCAAGTGCCGTGGTGCTCAACCCTGACAGCATCTTAGATTCCCCTGGGAGCTTGGGGAGATCCTGGCGCCAGCCCTACCCTAGACGGTGCCCTGAGAATCTGTGGGCAGCCCTGGACGTCAGTTCTGTAAAAGCACCCCATGAGATTTCAGGTTGCAGCCGGCCGGAAGCCCCATCTCTTGAGGGGGACCGTAGCCACCTGTGCGAGGCTCGCTCCGGCCTCCAGGGCTGTGGGGGCTGGGCCCGGCGGCTCTGGCCAGGCCAGCAGTTTAGCGGTAGCACTGCCGGTCACTCTGTTCGTTAGGAGGAGGAGGGTTGCTCGGGCTCCCCGCGTGGCGTGGGCTGGTCTGAGGCATGCGTTCTCGTTCCTGTGTGTTGCAGGCAGTGCGCTCTAGCCGCCTTGAGAGACGTCAAAAGTTACCTGATGAAGGAAGGGGGCCAAATTGCAGTAAGTCTGCGGAATTACCAGCCCTTGTGTCCAGCACCATAGCAGGATGGTGCCCTGGAGAGAGGAAGATGTAGACAGGCCAGAGCAGTGCCGAGAGCCATTGCAGGGACACCTCCAATAGGGACGGGTGCCCCTGGCCTGAGAGTTCGGGGAAGCAGGTGGCTAGAGTAGCACAGGGACCCAGGAAGGTGGTTAACCGGGAGTGGACTCCGGGCACGGCTGGTTGGTGTGCTCTGCTCACCCCTCCTCTGTGAGGACCCCACCCTCCAAGGCAGGCTGGGCCTGGGGTGGCTCCTGCCGGGGTAGCCGGGGTCGCTTCCTTGTGCGCCCTCCCCTGTGCATTGCATTATTCGTTTGCTCTAAGTACCCTTCCCTCCCTCCCATCTGTCCCTGACTGCTGGAGGTAGTGGGACCGCCGGGGGCAGGGTGCGGTCTCTCCTGGAACCACATTTTTGGCTTACACCTAGAGGTGACAGGCCTGACCTACTTGTGGTTTGGTAAATACTGTTCATCTCACACTTGGGCTTTCTTCACTGCCCTCTTTCTCCCTATCAGGTTTTCGATGCCACCAATACTACCAGAGAGAGGAGACACATGATCCTTCATTTTGCCAAAGAGAATGATTTCAAGGTGAGCCAGACTTCTTTGCATGCTCTGGAGCGTGCGGGAGCAGGGACAACAAGCACCTCAGGGACAGGCTGATTCCCATGTCTGGGGCTCCTCTGCCCCATGCCTGGTACTTTCCCTGCTGCTGCCCTTGTTTTGTTGCCTACAGATTGGGCCTTACTGGTGGGTGCTCTGAGGGGTTACCGTGACTAGAAAGTGGGGAGGGTGAAGGACTCGGGATGGAGCAAGTGGTTCGTTTTATGTGTTTGGGTATTTATAAATGAGGTCAGTCCTCCTCGAATGTGGTGATGACATCACAGTGACACCAAAGTCAGCCCTTTGTGTTAATCACATTTGTTGTTTCCTAACATTTTGCTTTACTTTCTTCCAGGTGTTTTTCATCGAGTCTGTGTGTGATGACCCTATGGTTGTAGCCTCCAACATCATGGTAAGACCACACAGGACCCCACTCTAGGGTGGCAGTGAGAGAAAAGTGGGGAACCAGGTCAGGCCCAGAGCAGTAACTAGACGCTGAGAGTGAGCTGGCTATGCCAGCTTGTTGATTTTGTCTGAGAGGTGGGATCCAGGGAGGCGGGAGGTGCAGAGTGGTATTTAATTTAGAAGCATGTTCTGTGACCTGGACTGGCTTTATCTGGGGTCCTTGCAGACAGTTAGCAGAAAGCAGTCTTTGCGGGACATAACAGATAAAGCCGGGGGACTGGGAATAGTTTCTGTGAGTGGCAGTAGCTTGGCAGTTGGGTGGGGACAGGGCTGCTTGGGACAAAGGGCAGCTCACCCCTCCAGATGGGAAAGGAGGCAGCGGGCGGGACTCTTTAGCTGTTAAGGTCCTTGGTTAGTAAGAATGATCATGTATCGATAAAACTCTATAGGACGCAGCTAGCTTAAAAGGCAGAACCCCATCGCCGGGTATAAGGAGGGCACGTATTGCATGGAGCACTGGGTGTTATACGCAAACAATGAATCATGGAACACTACACCAAAAACTAAGGATGTACCATATGGTGACCAACATAACATAATAAAAAATTTAAAAAAGGAAAAAAAGGGGCAGAACCCCCAAGTGTGGGAAGAAGGGAGGTAATAAAACAATCTTCCGCTTTTGCATCTGCAACATTCCCTTCTCCTCTCCCAGTGCCAAGGGGGAGGTTTGCCCAGATCAGTTGAGGGTAATTGGCAGCTTAATTTGATTAATTAAATTTTACCACTGGAGAGCAATATATCATAAATGAAAACAGTTACCATGAAGACTTTACCACAGATCCCCTTCTCAAGTAGATCATTTTCTCTCCAGCATAAATATGTGAGAATAAGATGTGTCTCCAATGAAAAGCAGGTCTGATGCTTGTACAGGGAACGCTCTGGTTTGCTGTACACAAGCGTGCGTTTTTAGAGGGTTGCTGAAGATTCATTGGCTTCTGGTTTTGGAACTGTTCTCCAAGGCAGTGGGAATATTTACAAGCGTTTCTAAGAAATGAGTTCATATTTTAGGAAGAGCTATTCAAATTGTGGAAAATCAGTCTGGATTAGTTTCAGCGCGTCCAAAGGAAGAGGCTCAAAGTACAGGGACACAGAACAGAAGTTGCTGTAATCTGAACAAAGGGTTTTGCTGGGTTTCCTCGGTTTGGTTCCACTAGTCCCATGTGGTAGCGAGGCACGGTGCAGGTGCACAATTAAATTTCCACAGCGAGCTGTCCCCACGCGCTCGGCTGGGAGCTCACCACTTATCTCGTGCTCTGTTAACACATCTGGTCGTTTGCCCCATTTCAGAAATCCGTGGCTCTGCTTAAGCCTGGGAGCAGCTTTGCAGCTTAGCCCTTCCCACTGTGCTCTTTGCGGCGGCCGTGCTAGGAGAAAGGGATTTGGGAACTTAGATCGTTTTGCATTGTGGTAAAATATACATAAGACCAGATTTGCCGTCTGACCCGTGTAAGTGTTCCAGCCCGTGGCATTCAGCACGCTCACATCTCCGTTGCAGCGGTCACCCCGCCTGCCCCCCGATAGGCAGAACATTTTCATCTTCCCAGACTGAGACTCGGCGCACCGTGAAGCACTAACTCCCCACTGAACTCGGGTTTTTGAAGTGTCGGCCTCTCTCCAGTGCTAGTTGTCATAGAGAAAGAGGACACATGCATTAACAAATTCTGAGTTTCCCTCAACTCTGCCCCATTTCCCAGAGCTATCTCTTAGAGGAGATGGTGGGTCCAAGGGTCGTTTCTGCTTCGTCTCTTTCTGATGAGAGCAAAGCTTCGAAAGGACAGGGTGTGTGGTCCAGGTGGAGAAGCATGTGCTGCTCCATATGGGTGGTGGCAGGAAGCGTCATGCCTGGCGCTTAGGGGAGGGCATCGCTAGCGTCTCCAGAGTGTGCCTTTGCTAACCGGCAGCCTACTCTCGGCGTAGGGAACGTCGCAGATGCTTATCCAGAACTCGAATTGAGGGTTGGCGGTCTGGTGGTGACCTGGCTACTGGGTCGATCCCGAATCGTGGCCCATTCAGATGTGTTCATTAGAATCCTTGTGGGTTTCCTGTCTCTGTCCCTTTGGGCAGCGATCCTCTGTCTCCCATGGGGGCTTTCCCAGTGTAATCATTGGGCTCTGACTCAACCCTTGGTCTATTTCTTTTTTTCCTCTTAAATGCCGGGTAGGATCATCATTATTCTGGGCTGCTCTGTACTTTCCCTGTTTCCAAGCCCCAAATCCTGCTTCGTCTAAGCAGAAAGCCTTCACAGCGTGATTCATCAGCTGCCTCTTTGTGGTGTTGCAGGAAGTTAAAATCTCCAGCCCGGATTACAAAGATTGCAACTCGGCAGAAGCTATGGACGACTTCATGAAGAGAATCAGTTGCTACGAAGCCAGCTATCAGCCCCTCGACCCTGACAAATGTGACAGGTAATTCCTAAGAGGTGACCTTTCTGAGTCCCCTACTTTAGTGTTTTCTTGCTGTCCCCACAAAGCACTTGCTCCGGGACACTTTCATCAGCTCTCTTTTAAAACATCTTTTAAAAAAATCCTTGGGCGTCTGGGTGGCACAGTCAGTGAAGCGTCTGCCTTCGGCTCAGGTCATGATCCCGGGGTCCTGGGTTCCAGTCCTGCGTGGGACTCCCTGCTCCGGGGGCAGGCTGCTTCTCCCTCTCCTTCTGCCCCTCCCCCCTGCTCATTCCCTCTCTCTCTCAAATAAATAAATAAAGTATTTTAAAAAATAACAAAACCTTGATTGCATTTTCGGTATCAATGTTTCAGGTGCTCACTGTGTCAGGGTGTGGAAGGTGCATGTCGAGCCCCGTCTTGCTCCTGTCCCTTTGCTGTGTCCTTTCTCTTCTGTCCTCTTGCTTTGCTGTCCCCCTCTTCTGGGAGGCAGCGGCCCCTCGACCACACCCTGCACACTTGTTCTCTGCCTCTGAGACAACAGACCCCGTCTGCGCCCTCACAGAGCTCACAGCCAGACGTCGTGGTTCCGTTGGGGCTGAGCCTCTGCGACGGGCCTGGGGCTCCAGGGTGCACCCCCGCGCTGGCTGGCCTGGGCTGTGCCATCCGGGGCCTTGGGATCAGCTGCTTGCCTTCCTGCGCAGGGACCTGTCCCTGATCAAGGTGATCGACGTGGGCCGGCGGTTCTTGGTGAACAGAGTTCAGGACCACATTCAGAGCCGCATCGTGTACTACCTGATGAACATCCACGTGCAGCCCCGCACCATCTACCTGTGTCGGCACGGCGAGAGCGAGCACAACCTCCAGGGCAAGATCGGAGGGGACTCGGGTCTGTCCAGCAGGGGCAGGAAGGTAGGCGGGGAGCGGGGGCGGGGCGGGCTGCAGACGGATGGCGTGCGTCCCTGTGTGTGTAGCGTGCGCATGCGCACCTGTGCGTCGGGGCCGGGGGGGTGTGTCCCGGGTCTTTGGGGAGGGTGCCTGTGGGGGGCTGCTCCTTCGTGGCTCGGGCTCCTCCGCACTGTTCGATGACAGCAAAGTAGTGCCCCTAAAATGGAGCGGGACGAGTCCCGCGCCCGCTCCTGGGGGAGGGCAGGAGCCCGAGTCAGCGCGTCCCTCTTGTCCCGCGCCCTCTCAGTTCGCGACGCCCTGGGCAAGTTCGTGGAGGAGCAGAACCTGAAGGACCTCAAGGTGTGGACCAGCCAGCTGAAAAGTACCATCCAGACGGCAGAAGCCCTTCGTCTTCCCTACGAACAGTGGAAGGCGCTCAGCGAGATTGATGCCGTGAGTGCCGGCGCCTGGCGCGCCGTGGGGGCGGGCGCGGGTGCCGAGGCACACCAGGTCTCCTCGCGCCGGATCTGCCCGGCGTGGGGGCCCTGGCGCACGTGCCCGCGCTGCGTTGAGCGACTTCGCGTGACCTCTGGTGTTCCCGCCAGGGCGTCTGCGAGAGATGACGTACGAGGAGATCAAGGACACCTACGGGAGTGCGCTCTGCGGGGCAGGCTGGACAAGTACTACTCAGCTACCCGGGGGAGTGCGTGTGCCGGCGTGGGACAGCCGGCGGCCGGGGCAGAGGCTGCTGGGCCCAGCGGCCCCTTCCTGGTGGCCGGGCGCGCGGGCGCGGGCTCGGCGGCAGGAGCACAGGGGCTCCTGCCCACCTCCCGGACCCCTTCTGACGTGTGCTCCTGGCACTCTCACCTCCATCGAGGTTTTCCTAAATGGAACCTTGGAGACGGCTCCAGGAGCAGCACAGTTATGTATTTTCCTGTGAGCAATAGCCGAGAGACGTGTTTCTCTCTAATGAAGCGGGAGACGACACCAGTCAGGGCGATCGCTCACTCGGCGCAAGGATCCCCCTTGGCTACAGACGAGATGGCGGACGTGTTACTCTGGTTGTGTGTTGTCATTGATTGATGCCATGTGTGTTCCTGTCTGGCCAAGTGAGCCCCGGATGGAGCCTCTGGCATGTGGGTAACTCTGGGGGTCTGCTACAGGCTGTGGGGTGACACCTAGTGGGTCCTTGCTGTCTGCAGCTGTCTCCGTCTTTGTCATGTCTCCCTTTCCTCGTGCTCAGGCACTGACTTCCTCTGTGGCCCTGGCCCTGTTCCTGGAACCTGATTAGTAAGAGAAAGAGGGGGGACCACGGAGGAGTGGCACAAATGGGAGCCTTGGTGGTCTTAAAAGCCACAGTCCAGCCCCTTCTTTGTATTGAGAGAGGAAATTCACATATGAACTTTGCCATTTAATGTAGATGATTCAGTGGTGTTTAGTATACTCACAATCCTGTGGAATCATTACCACGGAATTCTAGAACATTCTATCACTCCAAAAGAGCCTCCCAGCCTGTGACTCCCTACCCCCAGGTCCTAGCAACATGGACCTACTCTGTGTCTCTGTGGAGTTGTCTGTTCTGGACAGTTCATAGAAATGGGGTCGTACAACACATGGTCTTTTGTGTCTGGCTTTCACTTAGTGTAATATATTCGAGGGTTCTCCATGTTGTAAACATGTATCAGGACATCATCCCTCCCTCCCCAGCGTGGAGGGTCGGGGAGCAGACCGTGACAGAGGGTGGTTTATGTTCCTCTCAGAGGACTGCTTCTCCACATCCCTGCCAACAGGGCGGCGATCTCCCTTTTCTAGAAGCCAGTGGCAGCGGGTTCCCGGTGCCCAAAGGGTATGCACCACAGAACACCACGGGCTGTTGATCGATTCTCAGTTGATTCCGCGTCCTCTGGTTTCTAACCACAGGAGAAGTGTGGCTGAGGTGAGAGCTCCCACCCTTCCACATGGAGCTCTGCTCCAGCGCCCAGCTCTGTGTCCCTCTGTCTTGCAGTCCTACCAGGACCTGGTCCAGCGCCTGGAGCCAGTGATCATGGAACTGGAGCGCCAGGAGAGCGTGCTGGTCATCTGCCATCAGGCCGTCCTGCGTTGCCTCTTGGCCTACTTCCTGGATAAGAGTGCAGGTGCTCCGTCCTTCCAAGCTTCCTCTGGGTTGTGGGGGATTAGGAGCCCGTCCCCCAAAGGGAGGAGAAACTGGCCTTGGAGTGTGGGGTGCTGCAGACCAAGGCCTTCCCACCCAGACCACGGGTGGGTCTGTTTCTGCGAAGTGTTAGGGCAGGCCTCCCGGCCCAGCGCTTCCTGGCCAGCCCTCAGCGCTCTTTGATACAGTTTGATGCACGGTGGGCTTCAGGGCTTTGTGAGATAGCCTCCTGAAAGCTCTCAGCTACTCACATCTCAGGGGCTTTGGGCCGGGGTTGGGGGCAGCTCTTCGGTCCACCTCTAAAGAACAAAGTGCCCAGAAAACTCAATGAGACTTAAAATTTAAGCTTCCGTCTACCCAAGCTTCACCCGAATCCCCATGCACCTAAACTGGGAATGACTTTTTTTAACATCTAACACGTGGTGTGAGGGTGGGGTTAGGGTTGGTTTGGTCATGTTCTTTGGCTGAGTGTTTCTGCAGGGTGCCTGCCTTGAGCAGGAGGGGGCCGGGTGTGGGTGTCGGGAGACAGAGACACTGGCACTCAGGTGGGGACCCGGGACCGACTCTGTGGCAGAAGCTCTCCCGGGGGACCTGTGAGTGTCTGTCACCGAGGCTGCTATCTCACCGTGAGGCCCTTTCCCTTCTTTTCAGAGGAGATGCCTTACCTGAAATGTCCCCTTCACACCGTCCTCAAACTGACACCCGTCGCTTATGGTGAGTGTGGTGACACAGCCCCTGCCACCCCCTGCTCCCTGGGGATGGTGGCTGCTGGTGGCTCCAGGGCTGGAAGCGGCCTGTCCGCTTGAACCGGAAGCCAACCTCTGGCCCGCCCTCACGCAGGCTGCCGTGTAGAATCCATCTACCTGAGCTGGAGTCCGTGAGCAGCACCGGGAGGAGGTCAGAGGTAAGTGTGCCCGCATCCCCATCCCGGCCTCCATCCCTGGAGACACCCTGCGCAGTGACAGGGGCCGGTGGGTGCGGAGCTCCGGGGAGGCCCACGTTGCGTTGCCTGTAACCACGAACCTGGGTCCTTTAGCCCTGGGTTCTTGCTGGAGTAGTTTGTCGGCCGGTCTTTGTGACTTTCTGCCCTGCTTTTCCTTTTCATCCGTGTGTCCTGCCCTGTCTTGTATGTGGCTTCTTGGCATCTTCTTTTTCTTCCTTTCTGTACTCCCCTGCCCCCATTTCGCGTAACCCAGGAAGTGGGCATTAAAGCAGAAGACACATTCCGCTCTTGCAAACATAACCGTAGCACAGCCAGTGTCTTTTCCTTTGGGGCAGCTGAGACTCCTCTCACGTTCTAGAGTGACTGGTGCAAGCGGGCAAATGCGCTCAGTTATCCGCCTGTGCTTAGGTGGGGAATTAGCAAGAAGGCGACGTCGTGGCAAGGAGGAGTAGGACTGGAGGGCAGTGTGGTTTGGAAAGTAGGGACTAGGGACAGTGGGTGGAAGGGTTTCTTCAGGAGACCCCAGGCCTGGCGCATCTGATTTCCCCTGGGGAGGCCTCACCCTTGGGCAGGCAGGCAGTCAGAGCCCCCACAGGCAGAGCAGACCACTGCGCGGCGTGGTTGGGAAGGAACCGTTGCATTTACTTTTCACCGACTGGGAAACCTGACGCTCGCCCGCTGACCCTTTCTCTTACGAGTGCGATGTTCCCATCTATGCGGGATACCTCCTCCCTATTCCCAAGGAGCTTGGCCAGAAGGTTTTGACATGGAAACCCCAGCTTCCGCTGTTGCCTGGCTGGTTGACCGAAGGGAAGGGAGGGTGGACGGCCAGCCTTGGTCCTGTGAGCGGCCCCGGCTTCTGAGCGTGGGTGGTGGGGTGCGGGCAGCCTGCCCTGGCGATGCCAGTAGGGCTGGGCCTCACTGGGCTCTGATGGTCCCTGAACACTTCCCTGTGCGGGAACTGAGGCAGCAGTCTTGAGGGAGACAGACCTCTGCTCAGGCCCCTGGGACAGAAGTGCTCACTGCCGTTGCGTTGTCACTTGATACGAAGGCTAGTGTTTGGCCCTAGGCTTGCAGTTTCTGCCCACTTCGATTTTCTGCCTCTTTGGTCTCCTGGCGGGGGTTGAAGCTTGCATTTCTTGTCTTAAGCTGGGGTGTCTGCTGTGTGCATCCTGGCTTGTGGTCAGTGGGAGACCAGCACCGGCCCCTCCCCCGCTCCCCTTCCTGCTCTCCCCAGTGTGTGACCCAAGCCTCTGCATGAGCCTCCGGTCCCCTTTCTCCAGCTCTCTTGGAGGCTGGCAGCAAGGTTCTTTCCTCGATCTCATTATTTGCCTTGCCTGGATGACTGTCTGCAGAGCCGGTCTTGCTGTCCGTCCCTCACTTGCTTTGTGAGCGTTGCGTTTGTCGAGTGGCGTCTTGGAATGTTTTGGGAAAGGGGCTCAGCACACCATCCCTCGTTCTTACCAACTGGGAGTCACAGGACAAAATCGCAACCCCGTGGTCCCAGGGCCAGTCACCGTGGTCAGTCTTGAATCTGTAAAATCCAGAAGCAGAGAAAGCATGTTTTGTTTGGTTTTGGTTTTTATTTTTTGTTTGGTTAGTTTTTTCCTTTTTTGGTTTTTTTTTTTTTTTTTTTTTTTTTTTGGCTAATTCACCTCCCCACTCTTTGTAACTGTCGCCTTCTCTCTTTTGTCTTTGTCTCGCTTAGGATGCAAAGAGGGACCTAACCCGCTCATGAGAGCGCAATAGTGTCACCCCACTAGCCAGCCCGAGCCCACCAAAAGCCTCGCATCAACAGCTTTGAGGAGCATGTGGCTCTACCTCCGCTGCCCTGCCCAGACTGCCTGCCCCGGAGTGCCGCAGCTGCCGGACAAGTGCGTTGACCCCTTCCTTTCTCCAGTCAGTGTGGGCGGGAGGAGAGCCCCCGTGGCCAGCGGTGGCCTCAGGCCCAGGCCTGCATGCGCGGGTGGGGGAGGAGAGAACATGGAGTCGCCCCCATCCCCCTGAGGTTCGTGGCACCCTGGGGTCCTTCCTCGCTGACCATGGCTACACACACCGCCTCCTTTCTGAGGAGCTGTTCTTCCCAGGGGCAAGAACTGGGCAGAGCAGAAAAAATGGCCAATGTCTGTGTCCCATCACATTCCTGAATAATTTCTTCTCAAACAAAATTGAAAACAAAGGCCTAGTTCAGAAATCTCCCTTTGACTCTGGGTCATCGGCCACACATGGCCCAAGGACATCTTTCTGTCCCAGGCCCACTGGCCAGGATCTTCCTCATGTGCTCCCTTGCATGGTCCCTGGTATAGAAAAGCACGTTCTCCTCAGAGCCAGGGTAGAGCCTGGGCAGCCAGGCTTGCAGGGCGGCCTGGGAAGAGCCCCTTCCTCACACAACACAGATGTCACATCACATCGGTAGTACAGAGCGTCCAAAATGTAGAAACCCAGCTAGATTTCACTTGTTTCGTTCGCTATGAAGGTGAAAACCTGACGGATGTCGGCTCTTGGGCATTAAGATTTATTTTCAGAAGAGTAGTCTTTCCTTAGTGGCAGCCAATACGTAGCTCTTTGCCCGTCATTGAGACCTAGAAATTCCCAGGCACGGGGTTGGGTCCACCTCGAGATCTCCCGCACCTCCACCCACCACATCTGGGCTCTTCACAAACAAGTCCTAAGCCGCATCTCAAATTGGGTTTATGAACTCAGTGCAGGAGCCTGCACATTCTGCTGTGTTTCCCCTGGCGGCTCACTTAATCTCGTGGTGTCTGGACTTGGTGTTGTGGGGAGAGTGCCACACAGCCTCAGGCAGGCCACTGAACCCTTCAGGCCTCAGTTTACCGTCTGTGGAATGGGAAATAGCACCTACTGCAAGGGGAGTCAAGCGAGGGCCTTTAGTGCCAAGCATCTCACACGTTGTGCTTACTTGCTGGCATTAGCTGTAAGATGCTATGTGTCTTTTTGTGAAAACCGAGAACTGAAGTGGTTTGTAGGTGACATTCAGTGTTGGCGTAAATCGTGGGTCACCGTGGGAAGTTGAGAGCCGCTGCCACGAATACCTGGGGGCCTTGCCTGGGCGGGGTTGGGTGGCATGTGGGGCTGCGCTGCAGGCTCATGGAGAGACTCGTGGCTGGGGCTCCTGACTTTGACAAGACAGTCCTTCGAGGTTGCCAGGCGAATCCTCGAAGTGGAAGCCACGGGGTGGGAGCCAGGCTGGGAGGGTCCGCGGGCTTCATCCCAGAGAGGATGTTCTGGTTTCAAATGACTTGGGGCCTGCACCCTCCCTGTCTCTCTACTGACTTCTCTCTCTCCACTTTTTCTCTCTGCACGCCTTTGCTAGGGAAAGCCTGTTTGTAAGTATTTGTCTCTGAATAATTTTGCTACTCGCTCCTCTTTCTCCTTGCTTGCCAGTTTTTCCTCCTGCCTGATAAAATGTTGAGGATGATGACAGTTCATGTCCTATCTGACAGAGAAGGATAACGTTGGGGGCAAGGGAAAGGGATTCATGAATTTCTAGAAAAAGATGCAAGAAACAATGTGGCCCAACTGTCTCGCAGCGAGCCCTGCTCGCCACTTGCCACAACCGGCTTCTTGCACGTCCCGGGGTCCTAATTACCGTTAGTACTTGCAGCGGTCCCCACAGCTTGACATGAATTGACTTTTCCCTCAGAGTCAGAATTTGGTGCCAGGCTAGGTCTTATGCCCGATGCGTGTCTTGAGTTTTGTGCCTCCCCTAGGACAGGCCTTTCATGTTGAGAAAAGTAACCCAGAACCTAGTCTGCAAACGAGGAGGACAGACTCTAGGGAAGAGTGCGGTGGGACATGGCACTGAACTCTCCCCTTCTGTCCCAGCACAGACCCGCTGCCCTGGGGGCTCTCGGGCCCTGGCACTCGGGGAGGTCTGTTTGGGAACAGACTGTGGAGCTGGTTGTCCTGAACCAGCACCTGCTTAGACCTTAACAGTCACGATCAGAATTGGGTGCAGCGCTCGAGTCAGCCCCTGGTTCCCCCCTGCAGCCAGAGGTCTGCAGGAAGTTTCCTGGCCACGTGTCAGCTGGAACAGAGCAGCTGTTAGATCATTCAGTGTCTCCACGGCTCCCGTGTCCCCACCAGGAGGAGCCAAGGCCTTTCCTCTTGGAGTTCCATTAATGGTGCCAGGATATAGCCCCTCCCCAGCCCTTCAGGTCATTACCTGCCCATCCTCCCTTTGCTGATTGGGTGACCTTGACATAATGGATGCAGGAATGGAAGTGGCCGAGGAATCTAGCCTGTAAGCGAAAATGGCTTGTTCTTGGAAAATGGTTGTTCTCGTGCTTAGATTAGGTGGCCACCTTCAGCAAATTCTATCTTGCGATGCTTTACAGCTCGGAGATAGTTTGCTTGCATATATTCCATGTCTTTGGGCCTTAAAATAACCCAGGAGGTCTGCAGGGCAGTTCTGTCCCTTTTTACCAGATGACCAGGGTAAGGCGCACTACGGCCATCCAGCTAGTCAGTAGCAGGACCGGGACTTGAATGGGTCTCCCTCTCCTGAAGGCTGACTGCCTTCTCTCTGCTGGCTTCTGGGCGGTCAAGGTCCTGTTCACCTACCCTGGCCGGAGCACCTGACATTTGAGGCCCAGGGGCACTGCCCGAAACTGCTGGGATGTCCTTTTTAGCTCTTGAAGCCTCTCCCATGCAGCTAGCCTCTGCAGCTGTGTGATTGCTCACTGGTGGGCCTGTCCATTCAATTCAGGCTTAAAGACGATCTGTCCCGTGTCTGACCTCCTTGAAGCCAAGCATTGTAACCGGTGCTTCTAGAGCCAGAGTTCTGGTGTGAAAACCAGCCTTTGGACTTGGAGCCTTCTCCTTTGCTTCTGTGCACATCCTGTTCTCTTGAGCGATGGTCTGATGTTGCCAGGAAAGACGGCTTCCTGCTGGGAGGGTGCCCCTTGGGCACATCCCCAAAGGACCTTCTAAGTTGAACTTGCCCGTCTGTGTGGCTCATAGTGCCTTTAGCTAGAATCCCTCCAGTTCAGCAAAAAATCCTCTGGACCCGTCACCCTGCATTCCACTTTGGGGTCCCAGCGTCAGGCCCGTCTAGGAGTGTGAGCCCATGTCTGAGATCGCAGGTACCCACTTCTGCTCAAGATCAAACGACCGGGATTGGGTCTTGGTTGTACTACCCTCCATCTTTGGAATTCTGGGCAAGGTTAGGCAGTTCTAGCCCTTCACGTCTCATCTGAACCATGGAGACAGGAACATTACGGGTGTTTTGATCGTGGGAATGTAGATGTAGTGGTTAGCAGAATGCCCAGCGCATAGTCTGTGCCCGGCAGACAGTAGCTGTTCTCACGGGACAGAGCCCGGTGCCCTGTGCTTTGCTGGGATTTCCAAGGTGCTTGGGCTCTGCATTTGGATGCCCCCTGTTCCTTTTGCACAGGCCAGGGGATTTCTTCTCGTGACAGCGGAGCACCAAGAGACCTGGGGAGTGGGGAGAGACCTCTGGGGGCTTAGGGGTTGTGGCCGAGGACACCGCTGTCGTGGTTTCCTGGTAAAACAGCCCCACCAGCTGGTCGGATGCCGCGCCTGCAGCCCTCTCCTGGGGGCAGCGCTAGTGCTCGGGCCGGCCGACCAAGGCCGACCGTGAGCATCCTGATTTTAAATTTCAAATGCACCACGAAAAGAATACTACTAAGATGTTTTGTTCTGTTCTTTTCCAACTATGTTTTCTTCCCACTATGTGAAAGGCAGACTGTTTGTCACATTTTCTCACAAAGTTTTCTCACTTACTAACCTTGGAAAGGTAAATGGCTCTGTGCATGCCCCCTCTCTGTCCCACCCCCCTCTCCCTGAATCATGCGCATCTCAGCCTGTCAGGCATCTCGGTCTGTGTGAAGCTGGCCATTGTCAAAGTCTGTGACTCATACACCCCGTGCCAAGAGAACACGTGTTTTTAAACGAGGCGCCATTGTCTTGTAGGTCTCTCTCTCTCTCTTTCTCTCTCTCTCCGTTTCCTTGTTTTCCTCCATATGGCTGGCCAGGGCACCTGCGTGAGTGATGTGCGTGGCCCGTGCCTGCCACTCCCCAGTGTCATTGTTGCATTTGTCACCATTCGCGGCGCGGCTGGAAGCTGTGGGCATGAGAGGTCTGAGGGCCGAGGTGGGGCCCCAGCTGTGGTGGGACCGGGCAGTGCCTCGAGCTCCCACCCATTAAGTGGTGGCTGCAAGGCTGCGGGTACGTCCCGGGGAGCCCACCACAGCCTGATGTACCCGTGACTGGAGGCGGGGGGTGGCCTGGAGCTGAGCCAGGGGACCTTCAGTGCTGCTGGCCCTGCGAGGCCTCTTCTCTCCAGGCGTCCCCACACGTGGGCCCTTGCACCGGAGTTCTGCATGGGAGCGGAAGGGGCCCCAGGACCTGCACCTTGTGTGCCCCAGCTTCTGCTCTCCCCTCCCCCCCGCCCACTTCAGAGCCGGTCTTGGCAGAGACAGGATGGGAAAGAACACTTGTAAAAATTGTGTTTCCTTTCTTTGCGGGGTGGAGTGAGGAAGAAGCGGGAGCCCGCGCCGTGTAGTGGCGCTTGCCATCTGTCAGCTGATGGAAAAGCATTTTTAAGGGGCTTTGATCCTGGTCGGCTGGTAGGGTGGGACTACCAGTGAGGATTGCTTTTGTTCAGAACAGGAAGAGAGCTTTAGTGACACATGCCCTTCTCTGCCTGAGCTTCCTTGCCTGGGCGCCTCCCCTTGCCGTCCCGCCAGCCAGCGCGCAGCCTTGTTCTGGCTGCCGATGCCCCATGCTCCTAGAATCGGGGTGCAAGGGCTGGATGCGGTGACTACTTGAGCAAGTTGGCAGGAGAGTCCTTAGGCTTCTTTGGACGTGCCCCGCCCCATCTCCTGCCTGGCTGCCAGCGGCTGGAGTCCCCTAAGGGGCAGATGGGGCAGTCTCCAGGCTCTAAAGGGCAGCGTAAGCTGAGGGGCTCCTTGGTGCTGGCGCTCGTGTTGCCACAGCTCCGACCCACTGAGCTTGCCTGTTCTCCCCGTCTCCTAGAGGCGGATGCCAGGCCCCTGCCGGGGGCCTCGCCTGGCTTGCCGAGCCCTCCGGGCTGATCGAGGCTTCGACTTCCGCCAGCTCCTGGAGCCCACCGGGCTTTCTTCCACTCGTTTGGCGATGTAAGCTCTTCTGGGGTTGTGCGTTTTGAGGGAGGAAAGGTGGTCTCAGTTGCATGGCTTTGTCTTTGGCTATAGAAGCCTCATGGACAGGAAATAATAATTCCCTTCTCGCCACCTCTCTTCTGGAAACAGAACATGAAAGGCACCCAGGAGCGGCATCGCTAGACACACTGAGGCCGACCCGAGCAGTTCCATTCCAGCTCTATTTCTGCAGGCTTAGTTAAGTGCTTCTCCATGTGTCCGAGGCCAGCGATCCCCAGGACTTCTTCAGAGAACGGGGTGGGTGGGTATCGAGGAGCCTGGCCTGCCCGATCAGAGAACCGTGGCCCGACCGCGGCGGGAGGCAGCCGAGGCCAGGGAGGCCTCTCCCCTGGTGCGTGCGTGGGATCCACGCAGCCCAGCCGCCCCCACCGCGCTCTCCCGGCCCTGCCCGGCCCTTCCCGCCAGCGCTCGGAAAGGACCATGAGCCGTGGAAGAAGAGCTGGGAGAACCGGAGGGGCGTTGGCCTCCATGCTGTTTTGTTTTGTTTAGTTTCTATGATCCTGAACTGGTCTGTTCCCAGCCGGGAGATGACATTGGCCCCAGAAGCCCTAAAACTAAGGGGGCCTAGATCCCGTTGCCGAGAGAGTAAGGGATGTGAAGACTTTGACAAGGCTCTTCTGTGCATCGTGTGCACGGGACACATGCTGCTGAAGGAGGATCAGGCCTGCGCGTGGGCCGGGGGCCGGAGGTGTGGACGGAGAAGGCTCTGAGCTCCGAGGCGAGGCGCCGGTCTGTGTTCTGCCTCTGGAGACACTCAAAAGGACAGTCTGGCTGTGGCGGCAAAGAGAGAATAGTTTTCAGAACAAGCTCCGGGGCCTCCCCCTCTCCAGGCTACTGTGCTGTCTCTGCTCTCTGCCTGACAGGCAGGCACTAGGTGACAGCTTCCCCTGGAGCTGCTTGCTTTTGCACTTTTAACGGGCAGAAGGTGGGGCCGGGCAGGAGGATTGCATCTTCTCTTCAGGAACCGATGTTTGGGGTCGTGCCCTTGCAGGGGCTGGAGCTGGGAAAGCTGTAGTGGGAATGGGGCTTAGCCTGTGCGATGGGAACTCAGAGGACCCCAGTCAACCAGCTGGGCAGCAAGTTGTTCGGGATCCTTGCAGGACTGACCCGGGACACGGAGCAGAGATGATCGAGGGTCTGGCTTCCTTCCTTCAGGGTGTTGGTCGTGTCCCTGTCTTCCAGGGTGGGGACAGTGGCCCAGCCGAGACCTCACCTGCGGCTGCTTCCTGCAGGAGGCTGGCTGTGTGTCCCTGGCAAGGCTGAGCTCAGTCCGCAACGTTTGGGGGAGCACTGCCTGCTATTCACCAGCGCAGGGCTGGGTTGCTCGGAATTCGAAGAAGAGGAATGCCCTCTGCGCCTATGGCTCAGTGGCATTTTGGGGTGGTTCAGAGCAGGGTTTGTGGGCCCATGTGGTTCTAAATACCTGTAGTTTCTGCCTCTGGTTTCTCCTTGCTGCCCCATGGACTGGGGAGAGGAGGTGTCTGAGGCCCAAGAAGAAGCGATTCAGAGACTCTGTGTGTAATTTGTCCAAATGACCCTTTGAAGAATCTCCCTAAGCTGGTGCCAAGGTCACTTGCCTTGCTCGCTCTGCTTTCGAGCCTCACAGTCTTGCCCCTCGTTAGCTGCTGAGAACTAGGTACTGGAGTGGGGTCGAGTGAGTGAGGCTTAGACATCAAGCTGCGAGAAACTGGACTAGCGGTGTTTCTCTGGTTGGGAGGTTCAGTGGGGGATGCTCCGATACCGATACATCAAGTTCGTGGGTTTCACGCCAGAACATTCAGATCCAGCCCCATTCTTCCCCCAGTCGGGCACTTTGCCCGAGACAATGTCTGTACATCCGTGCTCCCGTGTGACTGAAGATGGGTTATTTTCCCTCTCCCGTCATCCTGAGTCCCATCAGGCGGCAAGCGTGTGTGCTGCCGCCTTACGCGTGTCTTGTGGTTGGCCGTATTTCCAGACAGAGGGCCTGCAGCTCTGCTCTTGAGAACAACGTTCTTAAGGCCCTCTTGCCAGCGCAACGTCGCGCGTGCTGCCAGAGCCGACTCTGAGTTTTGACCCTTCCTGCTGATCTCGCTGGGGCTGTGCCGGTGTCCTCCGCCGCCCGGCCGCTGAGGTCCTACCTGCGGAAGCGAACATCCTGAACATTAGTTCCTAAGGCCCCAGAGGGGGCAAGCGGTTCTCATACGGGTGGGGAGAGAGACCTCGGAGAGAGCAGAGGGCCTCCCGACTGAAGCCGGCGTGATCTGAGTCAAAGGCGCTGGATGGAGGGTGTGTTTGAGCTGCTGTCACGGGGCTCCTGCTACTCTATCGCCTCTCCGCCGACCCCGAAAAATATCTGGGACCAATTTTGTTAACTTCGGCATAGTTGTTTTGGGTGGGCTTACCCCTGTCATTCTGTCCTGAGACCCGGGCAAAAGCTCGTCATGTGAGGGAGGAGAGAAACAACCACACCAATGATGTTTTCGTTTGTAATACTTGAAATTTATTTTTTTATTATTTTGATAGCAGATGTGCTATTTATTTATTTAATATGTATAAAGGGAGCCTGAAAATGAAAGCTGTATAGATTGGGTTTAGTTGTTCGTTAGTTGGTTTGGGGCCTTTTGCGTGTGACTTATGACTTCTCTGTGTTCTGTATATTGTCTGAATTAATGACCTGGGATGAGGCTGTGCCAGCTTTCCAAACAGGGGATGCTTTTCAGAAATTTGTATATTTTGCAATTGCTGGAACAATAAAATACCTGGTTGAAATACGCTGATGAAGTGCAGCTCTGATCCTTTACCCTACCAGAGAGCGGTGAAGTGTTGGTCCAAGCTCTTGCAGTCCGTGCACCAAGTGTCTACCCCTGGGCTCTGGACTGACCTACCGCCCATCGTCCTCCTTGGAAACAGGACGTCGTGCACACCCGATACGGACGTCCGTCACATACGAGATCGCCCGTGTTTGTATCCTTGCCCCTCAGCCCCTTCAGCAGGACCGTGCTCAACACAAGCATGGCCACGCAGCGTGATGGCCCAGCGCAGAATTACAGGAAGGCGTTCGGTGTTCGGTTCTGGGTTCGCTGCTTCCCCGCCTTCCCCTTGCCTGCCTCTCCAGTTTCTACTGGGAAAAAAACTCAGTCGAACTTCTCAGGCCACTCGGCCAATACCTGAAGCAAGTATTTTACTTCATCCGTTCATCTCTACAGATGAAGACCCTCTTCTACAGGCAGGGCTGGGGGCTGGAGAGCAGAGATGCGGCGTGTGGCCGGAAGGCAGCCCTGAGCATTTCCTTCAGGCGAATCTAGATGACCTACAGTGCTCTCACTGGCTCTGATGTTCCTTCCACGGCCCCATGTTTACACTCAGAAATGGGCCTTGCGCGCCCAAATTAGTCGTTCTGCCTCCTTGTGCTTTCTCAGCTCTAGCTGTGAGGAGACCAGGAATCAGTTGGGCACCTCCATTTTGAAATGACTCTGGAGGTTACCTGTAACCAGCGTGGCGGGAGCAGAGCATTTGTCCAAAGGGCACCATCTGACAACCAGAGCACAAATACCCACCGCGGGCTGGGCCTGACCCACACTTCGGGCCGCCTCTCAGGTCGGAGCCACGTTTGACGCTCATGACGTGGTTTGAACAGGTTGCGGATGAGAGACCCGATCTCTCAAGTTCTCTACCAAAAGGAAATTAGAAGAGCGGTCCTGGAAGAGGTTGGCATGCATACTTCAAAGCCCTGGGCCTGTCGGGTGGTGGGAATCTGCAAGTATCACGACCTTTTGGGCAAGCTCTGAGACCACATCTGTGTGACCTTGGGCCAGGGCTATAATGATTGAGTAAATATTGAGAGGGTGACCAGGTAGGCGAGGTGGGGGGGAGAAGAGGGCAGAAAGCTGCAGGAAGGTGAATGTCAGAAGGAAATTGGTTCGTACTGAGGTCTGAATACGAGCCAGGCGGCGCTGTGGCTCACTTGTACCTTGAAAACCACGAGTAAGGAATTCCGCCTGTAGCAGATAAAGCCATTATGCCGAAATATTAATGGCTGCAGTGTAAAGATTTAGTTGACCATCTTTGGTGACCCTTATGGCTGCCGAAGAGGCAAGCCTGATGCCCATTTTATGGATGCAGATTTTTGAGATTTCAATGAAGGCAGCTTAGCCTGCTTTCGTATGGGTAAATTTTAGTGATGTAGATCCAGGTATCTGGGACTCTAAAGTCTGTGGCTTTAACCATTATAAGTGTCACTCCACATCTCATACGTCTTTCCAGAGTACTGTGAGTTAGCAGTGGAACAGGTGAGGGTCTGCTGAGCGTTAAGCTGCTTGCCTGTTGGGCCTGGGAGGCCTGGACTGTCCCACCCTCCATCATGCTCCCTGTGGTGCTGAGCTGGTGGTCAGATGGTCAGGGTCTGTAGAGAAGTCATCAGCAGCCCATCAGGGAGAGATGGGAGCCCTGGTCCAGACTTTGGAAATCCCATGTAATAGCCAAAATCTATAGTGGCAGGAGTTCCTCCCAAGAATTTACTGGCACTTCAGAAGCTGGCAGATGGCACTGTGCCATAGGGTGGGAGGCCAGGGAGGGTGGGGAAGTGGGTGAGGGGGATTTAGGAGGGTTTACCTCTGAGTGAACAGAGCTGGTGGCCTCTCAGCGGGGCTGGGCGGTCCTGCATTCCTGACGTTGGATGCTCCCCACCTCAGTCAGACCTGGTGGGAGCAGCCAGCCAGCTTGAGACTCTCTTCGCACCTTGCCCTTGGCTCATTTAACATTTTCTCACCAACGTTGTTGGGAGTATTTTTAATTTGGGATTATTTAATAAACAGAACTGGGAAAAATAGTCCATTAGTGAGGAAGCAGCTAATTAGACCATAGCATTGCACCACGCATTTGACCTAGTGTTAAAAAAAATATCAAACTGTTAAAGAAGAAAAATATTGGGTGGGCAAAAATCAAGCTTAAAAGCTGTAAAAGAAACCACAAAAGGAAATACTGAGATTCCACAATGTAAATATTTTAACTTCAAAGTCGTTAACAACCATTGTAAGTAAAAGGAAAGCAACATGCTGAGAAATTTGCCTAAAGCTACCCCCCAAATTATCCTAAAATACAAATTGGAAACATCCAGAGTGATAAGAAAAACAAATTCTTCTAGATTCCCAAGGCTTTTATTTCATCTTTAGCACAAACCTCTGCAATCTTGCAGACTAAAGACAGGGCAGCTGAAGTCTGGTGGAGTTAAGTTCTGAAGGTCGTTTATAAACTTCGTCTTTAGCTCCCACTTGTCCACACAGTGTGAGTGGGCTTAGATCAAGATTTTCTTGGCGCATGAGCAGGACTTTATGGTCAATGCATTGATGGTTCAGGTCATCTTTATGAGGCACTGGTTTCAGCCTATAGGTTCTGACGTGCTTCTAAGACTGTACTAAAGAGAAACCCCCATAAAGATAACAGAAGCAGCTCAAAACATGGTATTTCTGCTCCTTAGGACTAATGAGTTAACCACACACTCCCGGAGAAGTCTTTGGAGACACTCAGTAGCTCACATGCCAATGGCAGAAGCCTTATGTCTTTTGTCTTGCCAGGGATCCTTAGCCAAATAAGATTCAGTGCACAGGGGACGTGCAGATTGGGGGTGGGCTGGGTGGGGGGGACTAAGAAAGAAACCTAATGGTGGTGGGCAGGAGGGTGGAGGCTCACTGGAGGCGTTTATATACAACATGTAGTGCATCGCATTGTCAATGAATCCTCGATGCTGAGGGTGGGTGTGAGGTACAGGAAAGCTGTCCCTTTTCAGTTCCTTGAGGCTAAACAAAGCTGCAGGCGTCAGAGTGACGCCACTCCGACATATTGGATTAACTGAATAAGTGCCCCACCTGGATATTCGGGCAACAACATTTGGTGAGTGAAGGGGCAGAGGGGACACATAAGGCCTGGGTGGGACTCAGTTCATTTCAAGTCTGGCTGTGTGGTCGAATGGGGGCTGGGCGAGGAGGGTGAGCAGCCTGGTGCAATGGGTGACCAGGCAACCCCAGGCCCGGAGACGGATGGTGCTTGTGTCCATCTGTCCTACCACATTCCAGATGTGCTGGCCTTGGACAAGTTACTTCATGTTTTTAACTTGTTCATTCATAAGGTGGAGGAGTTCATATCACATTTTTATTATAAGATTCACCATCGATTTGTTAACTTTTTCATGCAAAACAGAACAAACCATATACACGTCAATGCAAGACAAAATTCAATTTTGGATGTGTTAAATGTAGACAAAATTTCTCCTTAGAAGGAAAGAAGTACCATGATTACTTTTCAGGCTTTTTGTGAAGACAAACATCTTAGAAATGAAGAGACTTTGACAGTTCCTGGCAGGAGTAAGCACCAAATTTAATAATTTAATAATGTGCACTGAGTGCTTCAAATGCAAAATAGATATTATTGGTCCCACTTTACAGGAGATGTGGAACTGAGGCCGGAGAACTTAAAGGATCCTGCTTGATTTTTGCCCAGCCACAACTGGGGTAAGCCTCAGGTTTGTCAGACTGCCAAATCCCGCAGCCTAAGAACCACGCAGCTGAGCCAGGCCCTGCTGGATGAATCACCAACCACAGGACTGGGACTGAGTTTGCATGTTAATTAGCCAGAGCAGGCTTTGTGTCCTGGGGCAGTGGAAGGTCTGTCTGCATCCAAATGAGTAGATTTTCTTTAAAAGGGCTGTGATTCAGGATATTCGCAGAGCCTGAAGACCAGATATTCAGTGTCTAAGGTTCTGTGTTTTCCCCTTCCTACCTCTTCCAAACAGGCGTGTAGACCAGCATCTTTGAGATACCTATTCCTGGATGTCCATGAGGACTTTCCCAGGGTACACATGCATACATAGTGTTAGGGCGGTTTCCAGATCCTCAACTTCCGTATTCACTCTTTATACAACAGCCTGAAAGTTTGCTTACCTTCGCAAATCACCGATGGTGTTTCTCTGCTTGCAAACAAAAGGCACACCCCTCACCCACCCCAAAACAGTTACTACAGTGCATTGCCCCTGAAACACCTCCAGGAGCACTCAGCAGAGGGAATCCGCCTTTAATGATTAACCCCTGGCACTGTGAACCCCAGGGATTTCTTTCCCACCCTGGCTTTCCATTAAGTGGGTTTTCAGACTACTATTGGAATGTTCTGAACTGAGAACAAGGGAAGCGCTCTCAGTTAGTGCAGCCAGCCCCCAACTTTCTGATCAAGACTCTTTCATACTCTTAAAATTACTCAAGACCCCAAAAAAGAGCCCTTGTTTATATGGGTTGCTTCTGCCCATAGTGTATTTGAAATAGAAAGCCATGAACTTTAAAAAGTACCTGTATCTAACAATTTATTTTAAAATAACAAACTCATTACAGGTGATAAATAGCATATTGTATGTAAAACAACTGGTTTTCCAAATAGAAAATATGTAGTGAGAGAATGACATTTACATGTTTTGTGAATCTCTTGCATGGCAAATTTCGTATCTGATTCAATATTCCATCTGTTTTGATATATTTATTGCTTGTGTTGAAGTATATAATGAAAATCTGGCCTCACATGGATATGTAGATGAAAAATGGGCAGAGTACATTCATGCCCTTTTCAGATAATCATGAGTATTCTTCTTTGATCCTACACCCAAAGTGGACACATTCTAGTTTTTAAAGTTTTATTGGGGTGTCAGATCTGGAGAGCGGTAGCAGTGAACTTTTCATACTTGGTTGCATTAAAATTCACTTGGTTGATCTTGCTTTTTGAATTGATTTTCACCCATGCGTGATTATGTAACATCAACACAGGACACTTGGAAAATATTGGTTCCCTGAGTTATGGAGATCTAAATGTTGACACTTTTCAAAATGTGATATTAAAAATGCAGTGATTAATATCCCTCTGATCTTGTCAGAAAATTCTTAAAAGCATTGAAAAACTATCAGTCTTGTAATGATAGATACGTTTTCCTACAGTTCTAAGTTTTGAAAGCTTGAAATTTCAACATATACTGTCAGTTGTTTTCTATAGTGGTAGTTCACTGCATTTCTGAGAAACTCTAGGTATTGTTTTTATAATTTAAACCCTCTTATTTTTTTGTAAGTGGAGATCTGATAATTTCTATGCATAAATCCTTTCCAATGGCTACCCATTATTTCCCACAAAAAGGAGGACAGATATTGCTTGCTGACAACACAGTCCCCAGCCTAGGACTCTTCTGCTTACCTCTTAATCCCTCTCTCATGACCTCCAAGCATTTCGATCCCAACTGCCACCATCCTGAGCCATGAACTCCATTTTGAACCTCTCCACTTTCTCCTTTCTCTGCCTGAATCACAAGTCTTTCCCTCCAGTTCCACCAAGTCCACTAATCCTTTAAGATTCAATTTTAGATGTCGATCTTTGGAGTCTGTCTTCCCTTCACTTTCGTTATGGTTAATTTTATGTATCAACTTGACTGGGCCACAGGGTGCCCAGATACTAAATCGAGCGTTATTCTGGATGTAACTGCCAGGGGATGAGATTAACATCTCAATGGGTGGATTGCATAAAGCAGATTGTTTTCCCTCACCTGTGGGCCTCACCTAATCTGTTGAAGGCCTGAATGAGTGAAAGGCTGACCTCCATAAACTCTTTTGGGCCTACAGCTTGCTGACTCATTCTGCAGATCTTGGGACCTAATGGCATCCTCACTCTCTCTCTTCAAATATATATATAATCGAATATATATATATATATATATATATATATATATATATATATAAAATACATAAAGGGTACAGGCTTATAAGCAGACCATTTATAGCCGTATGACAATGTGAAGCTAAGTGTGGGGTGCTCTGAGAGTAAGGAAAATGTGGAGGTGTCAGGGGTTATTCTCCAGAGGACCAGGACGGACTCTATATACATATACATGGTAAGTACTCAGTAACCAACCACAGAGTGAGTAAGATGATGGTGAATGAGTGAAGGAAGGACTTCCCACTTGGGAACTTTCAACCTTCTGTTTCGGGTTACTTCATACCTTTCTGTCTTACCGTCAGCCAGATCGTTTTTCACTTGATTGACCACACTTGATCTTCTTGGCTGCCATTCCGATCCACAGTGTTGTTAGGTAGTGACCAGCGGTAGACCCAAAATGGAGCCCGTGCAACTCTGCATTCCTTCTGTTCCCGCAGTCGGGTGCCCAGGGTGGGCCGTGTCCACATTGCTTCTCCAAGAATCTGGGACCAGTGATCTTACCCCAGTTGCTCTTACCCCAGTTGAACCCCTTCTTTGCTCCGACAACGTGATGGTGTAGTACAGTGGCCTTTAAATGGGTCACAGGGTTTCCTGGGGCTTTGGGAAGACCCTCTAAGGGGTAGGGGAAAAGCAATAGTTTCCAGCCAGCTGAGACCTTAAATCACGTGTAGTCTTTTTGCAGGTCTGATCTAAGAATGCACCTCTTCTCCATCTCAAAATCTCACCTAGCTGCATTGCCCCCATGCAAAAAATTCCAGGGCACAAAACAAAAAGTAAGACTCCCCCAACTATTTAATCAATGCAGCATAAACCGGGATGTCAGGTTTTCCGTGCCTTACGTATTTCTTTACATGGAGAATCATTTCATTAAATTATTCTGAATATGGTAGAATGTAGTGGTAGAGATAATGGTACTTTGTTTCAATGTCTTGCTTTCTTCCATTTCTTTGCTGAGAGAGTTCCCTTGAGAGCAATGCAGAGAGAATATTAGTAGAAATATTGCTTGCTAAAATTAAAAACATAGAAACATGGCAATATTCTCAATAGTCTCTAGCTGGAAAAGAAAAATACCTTTAAATAGTTGGAGCAGCAATACAGATTAGCCATTCATATTCTTTAAAATATGATGGAAATGTTTTCTAGAACTTAAAGTATTTTCAGGAAACACTGAAAAATATCCCGCAGATGAAACTTCTGTGCATCTGTCACATTACTAAAGCTCAGGACCATGATGTCTCCACCACCACAACTTACTCTCAAATGGTTGAGTGAAAATTCACACACGCACACACCACTGAACCAGTAAAGCAAATGGGATACAGTGTTGACAAGCCAGGATAAGTCTGGTGAAAGGTATATAGTGTATTGTTCTATTCTTATTCCTTCAACTTTGCAATATTCTTAGAATAGTCTTGCAAACAAGTGTTTTCGAGTTGAACAGAGGCACTCACTGTCTGAGATGTTTAGTAAAACAATGTACAACATCAGTATTTTTAAATTTTAATGTTTATTATGTTAGTCACCATACAGTACATCCCTGGTTTCCGATGTAAGCTCTACGATGCTTCATTAGTTGTGTATAACATGTGCACCATGCAACATGTGCCCTCCTCACTACCCATCACCGATCCATCCCATTCCCCACCTCACCTCCTCCTGAAGCCCTCAGTTTGTTTCTCAGGTCCATAGTCTCTCATGCTTCACTCCCCCTTCTGACTACCCCCTTTTCTTTATCCTTTCTTCCGGTACTGATCTTCCCTGGATTCTTATGTTCCACAGATGAGAGAAATCATATGATAATTGTCTTTCTGCCGCCCCGACTTATTTCATAGCATTATCTGCTCCAGTGCCGTCCATGTTGCAGCAAATGTTGAGAACTCGTTCTTTCTGATAGCTAATTAATATTCCATTGTATATATGGACCACAACTTCTTAATCCATTCTTCTGTTGAAGGGCATCTTGGTTCTTTCCACGATTTGACTATTGTGGACAATGGTGCTGCTGAACATTGGGGTGCATAACTGGCCCTTCTCTTCCCCTCCAGTCTGTATCTTTGGGGTAAATAGTAGTGCAATGGCTGGGTCATAGGGTGGCCTCAATTTTTAACTTTTGAGGACAGCAATGTGGCAGCAC
>NW_024425675.1:27476680-27498820 GCF_017311325.1 Ursus maritimus | reverse complement strand
TGCGTCCCTGTGTGTGTAGCGTGCGCATGCGCACCTGTGCGTCGGGGCCGGGGGGGGGGGGTGTGTCCCCCGGGTCTTTGGGGAGGGGGTGCCTGTGGGGGCTGCTCCTTCGTGGCTCCCGGGCTCCTCCGCACTGTTCCGATGACAGCAAAGTAGTGCCCCTAAAATGGAGCGGGACGAGTCCCGCGCCGCTTCTCCTGGGGGGGAGGGGGCAGGAGCCCGAGTCCAGCGCGTCCCTCTTGTCCCGCGCCCTCTCAGTTCGCGAACGCCCTGAGCAAGTTCGTGGAGGAGCAGAACCTGAAGGACCTCAAGGTGTGGACCAGCCAGCTGAAAAGTACCATCCAGACGGCAGAAGCCCTTCGTCTTCCCTACGAACAGTGGAAGGCGCTCAACGAGATTGATGCCGTGAGTGCCGGCGCCTGACGCGGCCGTGGGGGGCGGGGCGCGGGTGCCCGAGGGCACACCAGGTCTCCTCGCGCCGGATCTGCCCGACGTGGGGGCCCTGGCGCACGTGCCCGCGCTGCGTTGAGCGACTCGCGGTGACCTCTGGTGTTCCCGCCAGGGCGTCTGCGAGGAGATGACGTACGAGGAGATCAAGGACACCTACCCCGAGGAGTACGCTCTGCGGGAGCAGGACAAGTACTACTACCGCTACCCCACCGGGGAGGTACGTGTACCGGCGTGGGACAGCCGGCGGCCGGGGCAGGGCTGCTGGGCCCAGACGGCCCCCTTCCTGGTGGCCGGGCGCAGCGGCCGCGGGCTCCGGGCGGCAGGGGCACAGGGGCTCCTGCACCCCACCTCCCCCGGACCCCTTCTGACGTGTGCTCCTGGCACTCTCACCTCCCAGTCGAGTTTTCCTAAATGGAACCTTGGAGACGGCTCCAGGAGCAGCACAGTTGTATTTTCCTGTGAGCAATAGCGAGAGACGTGTTTCTCTCTAATGAAGCGGGAGACGACACCAGTCAGGGGCGATCGCTCACTCGGCGCAAGGGATCCCCCCTTGGCTACAGACGAGATGGCGGACGTGTCATCTCTGGTTGTGTGTTGTCATTGATTGATGCCATGTGTGTTCCTGTCTGGCCAAGTGAGCCCCGGATGGAGCCTCTGGCATGTGGGTGCTCTGGGGGTCTGCTACAGGCTGTGGGGTGACACCTAGTGGGTCCTTGCTGTCTGCAGCTGTCTCCGTCTTTGTCATGTCTCCCTTTCCTCGTGCTCAGGGCACTGACTTCCTCTGTGGCCCTGGCCCCTGTTCCTGGAACCTGATTAGTAAGAGAAAGAGGGGGGACCACGGAGGGAGTGGCACAAATGGGAGCCTTGGTGGTCTTAAAAGCCACAGTCCAGCCCCTTCTTTGTATTGAGAGGAAATTCACATATGAACTTTGCCATTTTAATGTAGATGATTCAGTGGTGTTTAGTATACTCACAATCCTGTGGAATCATTACCACGAATTCTAGAACATTCTATCACTCCAAAAGAGCCTCCCAGCCTGTGACTCCCTACCCCCAGGTCCTGGCAACCATGGACCTACTCTGTGTCTCTGTGGAGTTGTCTGTTCTGGACAGTTCATAGAAATGGGGTCGTACAACACATGGTCTTTTGTGTCTGGCTTTCACTTAGTGTAATATATTCGAGGGTTCTCCATGTTGTAAACATGTATCAGGACATCATCCCTCCCTCCCCAACGTGGAGGGTCAGGGAGCAGCCGTGACAGAGGGTGGTTTATGTTCCTCTCAGAGGACTGCTTCTCCACATCCCTGCCAACAGGGCGACGATCTCCCTTTTCTAGAAAGCCAGTGGCAGCGGGTTCCCGGTGCCCAAAGGGTATGCACCACAGAAACACCACGGGCTGTTGATCGATTCTCAGTTGATTCCGCGTCCTCTGGTTTCTAACCACAGGAGAAGTGTGGCTGAGGTGGCAGAGCTCCCACCCTTCCCACATGGAGCTCTGCTCCAACGCAACGTCTGTGTCCCTCTGTCTTGCAGTCCTACCAGGACCTGGTCCAGCGCCTGGAGCCAGTGATCATGGAACTGGAGCGCCAGGAGAACGTGCTGGTCATCTGCCATCAGGCCGTCCTGCGTTGCCTCTTGGCCTACTTCCTGGATAAGAGTGCAGGTGCCTCCGTCCTTCCAAGCTTCCTCTGGGTTGTGGGGGGGATTAGGAGCCCGTCCCCCAAAAGGGAGGAGGGAAACTGGCCTTGGAGTGTGGGGTGCTGCAGACCAAGGCCTTCCCCACCCAGACCACACGGGTCGTCTGTTTTGCGAAGTGTTAGGGCAGGCCTCCCGGCCCAGCGCTTCCTGGCCAGCCCTCAGCGCTCTTTGATACAGTTTGATGCACGGTGGGCTTCAGGGCTTTGTGAGATAGCCTCCTGAAAGCTCTCAGCTACTCACATCTCAGGGGCTTTGGGCCGGGGGTTGGGGGCAGCTCTTCGGTCCACCTCTAAAGAACAAAGTGCCCAGAAAACTCAATGAGACTTAAAATTTAAGCTTCCGTCTACCCAAGCTTCACCCGAATCCCCATGCACCTAAACTGGGGAATGACTTTTTTTTTTAACATCTAACACGTGGTGTGAGGGTGGGGTTGGGGTTGGTTTGGTCATGTTCTTTTGGCTAGGTGTTTCTGCAGGGTGCCTGCCTTGAGCAGGAGGGGGCCGGGTGTGGGGTGTCGGGGAGACAGAGACACTGGCACTCAGGTGGGGACCCCGAGGGACCGACTCTGTGGCAGAAGCTCTCCCCGGGGACCTGTGAGTGTCTGTCCTCGAGGCTGCTATCTCACCGTGAGGCCCTTTCCCTTCTTTTCAGAGGAGATGCCTTACCTGAAATGTCCCCTTCACACCGTCCTCAAACTGACACCCGTCGCTTATGGTGAGTGTGGTGACACAGCCCCTGCCACCCCCTGCTCCCTGGGGATGGTGGCTGCTGGTGGCTCCAGGGCTGGAAGCGGCCTGTCCGCTTGAACCGGAAGCCAACCTCTGGCCCCGCCCTCACGCAGGCTGCCGTGTAGAATCCATCTACCTGAACGTGGAGTCCGTGAGCACGCACCGGGAGAGGTCAGAGGTAAGTGTGCCCCGCATCCCCATCCCGGCCTCCATCCCTGGAGACACCCTGCGCAGTGACAGGGCCGGTGGGTGCGAGCTCCGGGGAGGCCCCCACGTTGCGTTGCCTGTAACCACGAACCTGGGTCCTTTAGCCCTGGGTTCTTGCTGGAGTAGTTTGTCGGCCGGTCTTTGTGACTTTCTGCCCTGCTTTTCCTTTTCATCCGTGTGTCCTGCCCTGTCTTGTATGTGGCTTCTTGGCATCTTCTTTTTCTTCCTTTCTGTACTCCCCCTGCCCCCCCATTTCGACGTAACCCAGGAAGTGGGCATTAAAGCAGAAGACACATTCCGCTCTTGCAAACATAACCGTAGCACAGCCAGTGTCTTTTCCTTTGGGGCAGCTGAGACTCCTCTCACGTTCTAGAGTGACTGGTGCAAACGGGCAAATGCGCTCAGTTATCCGCCTGTGCTTAGGTGGGGAATTAGCAAGAAGACGAACGTCGTGGCAAGGAGGTAGGACTGGAGAGGCAGTGTGGTTTGGAAAGTAGGGACTCGAGGGACAGTGGGTGGAAGGTTTCTTCAGGAGACCCCAGGCCTGGCCGCATCTGATTTCCCCTGGGGAGGCCTCACCCTTGGGGGGCAGGCAGGTCAGAGCCCCCACAGGCAGAGCAGACCACTGCGCGGGCGTGGTTGGGAAGGAACGTTGCATTTACTTTTCACCGACTGGGAAACCACAACGCTTCGCCCGCTGACCCTTTCTCTTACACGGAGTGCGATGTTCCCATCTATGCGGGATACCTCCCTCCCTATTCCCAAGGAGCTTGGCCAGAAGGTTTTGACATGGAAACCCCAGCTTCCGCTGTTGCCTGGCTGGTTGACCGAAGGGAAGGGAGGGTGGACGGCCAGCCTTGGTCCTGTGACGGCCCCCGCTTCTGAACGTGGGTGGTGGGGTGCGGAGCAGCCTGCCAGCCTGACGATGCCAGTAGGGCTGGGCCTCCACTGGGCTCTGATGGTCCCTGAACACTTCCCTGTGCGGAACTGAGGCAGCAGTCTTGAGGGAGACAGACCTCTGCTCAGGCCCCTGGGACAGAAGTGCTCACTGCCGTTGCGTTGTCACTTGATACGAAGGCTAGTGTTTGGCCCTAGGCTTGCAGTTTCTGCCCACTTCGATTTTCTGCCTCTTTGGTCTCCTGGCAGGGGTTGAAGCTTGCATTTCTTGTCTTAAGCTGGGGTGTCTGCTGTGTGCATCCTGGCTTGTGGTCAGTGGGAGACCAGCACCGGCCCCTCCCCCCGCTCCCCTTCCTGCTCTCCCCGCCGTGGTGACCCAAGCCTCACACGCAGGCCTCCGGTCCCCTTTCTCAGCTCTCTTGGAGGCTGGCAGCAAGGTTCTTTCCTCCGATCTCATTATTTGCCTTGCCTGGATGACTGTCTGCAGAGCCGGTCTTGCTGTCCGTCCCTCACTTGCTTTGTGAACGTTGCGTTTGTCCGAGTGGGCGTCTTGGAATGTTTTGGGAAAGGGGCTCAGCACACCATCCCTCGTTCTTACCAACTGGGAGTCACAGGACAAAATCGCAACCCCGTGGTCCCAGGGCCAGTCACCGTGGTCAGTCTTGAATCTGTAAAATCCAGAAGCAGAGAAACATGTTTTGTTTGGTTTTGGTTTTTTATTTTTTTGTTTGGTTGGTTTTTTTCCTTTTTTTGGTTTTTTTTTTTTTTTTTTTTTTTTTTGGCTAATTCACCTCCCCACTCTTTGTAACTGTCGCCTTCTCTCTTTTGTCTTTGTCTCGCTTAGGATGCAAAGAAGGGACCTAACCCGCTCATGAGACGCAATAGTGTCACCCCACTAGCCAGCCCCGAGCCCACCAAAAAGCCTCGCATCAACAGCTTTGAGGAGCATGTGGCTTCTACCTCCGCTGCCCTGCCCAACTGCCTGCCCCCGGAGGTGCCCACGCAGCTGCCCGGACAAGTGCGTTGACCCCTTTCCTTTCTCACAGTCAGTGTGGGGCGGGAGGAGAGCCCCCGTGGCCAGCGGTGGCCTCAGACCCAGGCCTGCATGCGCGGGTGGGGGAGGGGGAGAACATGGGTCGCCCCCCATCCCCCTGAGGTTCGTGGCACCCTGGGGTCCTTCCTCGCTGACCATGGCTACACACACACGCCTCCTTTCTGAGGAGCTGTTCTTCACGGGGCAGAACTGGGCAGAGCAGAAAAAATGGCCAAGTGTCTGTGTCCCACTCACATTCCTGAATAATTTCTTCTCAAACAAAATTGAAAACAAAGGCCTAGTTCAGAAATCTCCCTTTGACTCTGGGTCATCGGCCACACATGGCCCAAGGACATCTTTTCTGTCCCAGGCCCATGGCCAAGGATCTTCCTCATGTGCTCCCTTGCATGGTCCCTGGTATAGAAAAGCACGTTCTCCTCCAGAGCCAGGGTAGAGCCTGGGCAGCCAGGCTTGCAGGACGGCCTGGGAAGAGCCCCTTCCTCACACAACACAGATGTCACATCACATCGGGTAGTACAGACGCCAAAATGTAGAAACCCAGCTAGATTTCACTTGTTTCGTTCGCTATGAAGGTGAAAACCTGACGGATGTCGGCTCTTGGGCATTAAGATTTATTTTCAGAAGAGTAGTCTTTTCCTTAGTGGCAGCCAATACGTAGCTCTTTGCCGATACGTGAGACCTAGAAATTCCCAGGCACGGGGTTGCGGTCCACCTCGAGATCTCCCCGCACCTCCACCCACCACATCTGGGCTCTTCACAAACAAGTCACAAGCCGCATCTCAAATTGGGTTTATGAACTCAGTGCCGAGGCCTGCACATTCTGCTGTGTTTCCCCTGACGCTCACTTAATCTCGTGGTGTCTGGACTTGGTGTTGTGGGGGAGAGTGCCACACAGCCTCAGGCAGGCCACTGAACCCTTCAGGCCTCAGTTTACCCGTCTGTGGAATGGGGAAATAGCACCTACTGCAAAAGGGGAGTCAAACGAGGCCTTTCGTGCCAAGCATCTCACACGTTTGTGCCCACCGCTGGCATTAGCTGTAAGATGCTATCGTGTCTTTTTGTGAAAACCGAGAACTGAAGTGGTTTGTAGGTGACATTCAGTGTTGGCGTAAATCGTGGGGTCACCGTGGGAAGTTGAGAGGCCGCTGCCACAGATACCTGGGGGGGCCTTGCCTGGGCCGGGGTTGGGTGGCATGTGGGGCTGCGCTGCAGGCTCATGGAGGACTCGTGGCTGGGGCTCCCCTGACTTTGACAAGACAGTCCTTCGAGGTTGCCAGGCCGAATCCTCAGGAAGTGGAAGCCACGGGGTGGGGCCAGGCTGGGAGGGTCCGCAGGGCTTCATCCCAGCAGAGGATGTTCTGGTTTCAAATGACTTGGGGCCTGCACCCTCCCTGTCTCTCTACTGACTTCTCTCTCTCCACTTTTTCTCTCTGCAGCCTTTGCTAGGGAAAGCCTGTTTGTAAGTATTTGTCTCTGAATAATTTTGCTACTCGCTCCTCTTTCTCCTTGCTTGCCAGTTTTTCCTCCTGCCTGATAAAATGTTGAGGATGATGACAGTTCATGTCCTATCTGACAGAGAAGGATAACGTTGGGGGCAAGGGAAAGGGATTCATGAATTTCTAGAAAAAGATGCAAGAAGCAATGTGGCCCAGCTGTCTCGCAGCGAGCCCTGCTGCCGCCACTTGCCACAGCCGGCTTCTTGCACGTCCCTCGGGGTCCTAATTACCGTTAGTACTTGCAGCGGTCCCCAGCTTGACATGAATTGACTTTTCCCTCAGAGTCAGAATTTGGTGCCAGGCTAGGTCTTATGCCCGATGCATCGTCTTGAGTTTTGTGCCTCCCCTAGGACAGGCCTTTCATGTTGAAAGGAAAAGTAACCCAGAACCTAGTCTGCAAAACGAGGAGGACAGACTCTAGGGAAGAGTGCGGTGGGACCGCAACCGCACAGACTCTCCCTTCTGTCCCAGCACAGACCCGCTGCCCTGGGGGCTCTCGGGCCCTGGCACTCCGGGGAGGTCTGTTTGGGAACAGACTGTGGAGCTGGTTGTCCTGAACCAGCACCTGCTTAGCCTTAACAGTCACGATCAGAATTGGGTGCAGCGCTCGAGTCAGCCCCCCTGGTTCCCCCTGCAGCCAGAGGTCTGCAGGAAGTTTCTGGCCACGTGTCAGCTGGAACAGAGCAGCTGTTAGATCATTCAGTGTCTCCACGGCTCCCGTGTCCCCACCACAGGAGGAGCCAAGGCCTTTCCTCTTGGAGTTCCATTAATGGTGCCAGGATATAGCCCCTCCCCCAACCCTTCAGGTCATTACCTGCCCATCCTCCCTTTTGCTGATTGGGTGACCTTGACTAATGGATGCAGGAATGGAAGTGGCTTGAGGAATCTAGCCTGTAAGCTTGAAAATGTGGCTTGTTCTTGGAAAATGGTTGTTCAGCATCGTGCTTAGATTAGGTGGCCCACCTTCAGCAAATTCTATCTTGCGATGCTTTACAGCTCACGGAGAATGGGTTTGCTTGCATATATTCCATGTCTTTGGGCCTTAAAATAACCCCAGGAGGTCTGCAGGGCAGTTCTGTCCCTTTTTACCAGATGACCGAGGGTAAGGCACTTGCCTACGGCCATCCAGCTAGTCAGTAGCAGGACCGGGACTTGAATGGGTCTCCCTCTCCTGAAGGCTGACTGCCTTCTCTCTGCTGGCTTCTGGGAACGGTCAAGGTCCTGTTCACCTACCCCTGGCCCGGGCACCTGACATTTGAGGCCCCCGGGGCACTGCCCGAGCTGCTGGGATGTCCTTTTTAGCTCTTGAAGCCTCTCCCATGCAGCTAGCCTCTGCAGCTGGGGTGTGATTGCTCACTGGTGGGCCTGTCCATTCAATTCAGGCTTAAAGACGATCTGTCCCGTGTCTGGTACCTCCTTGAAGCCAAGCATTGTAACCGGTGCTTCTAGAGCCAGAGTTCTGGTGTGAAAACCAGCCTTTGGACTTGGAGCCTTCTCCTTTTGCTTCTGTGCACATCCTGTTCTCTTGAGCGATGGTCTGATGTTGCCAGGAAAGACAGCTTCCTGCTGGGAGGGTGCCCCTTGGGCACATCCCCCCAGGGACCTTCTAAGGTTGAACTTGCCCGTCTGTGTGGCTCATAGTGCCTTTGGCTAGAATCCCTCCAGTTCAGCAAAAAAAGAAATCCTCTGGACCCGTCACACCTGCATTCCACTTTGGGGTCCCAGCGTCCAGGCCCGTCTAGGAGTGTGAGCCCATGTCTGAGATCGCAGGTACCCACTTCTGCTCAAGTCAAACCGACCCGGGATTGGGTCTTGGTTGTACTACCCTCCATCTTTGGAATTCTGGGCAAGGTTAGGCAGTTCTAGCCCTTCCACGTCCTCATCTGAACCATGGAGACAGGAACATTACGAGGTGTTTTGATCGTGGGAATGTAGATGTAGTGGTTAGCAGAATGCCCAGCGCATAGTCTGTGCCCGGCAGACAGTAGCTGTTCTCACGGGACAGACGGTGCCCTGTGCTTTGCTGGGATTTCCAAGGTGCTTGGGCTCTGCATTTGGATGCCCCCTGTTCCTTTTGCACAGGCCAGGGGGATTTCTTCTCGTGAACAGCAGGAGCACCAAGAGACCTGGGGAGTGGGGAGAACCTCTGGGGGCTTAGGGGTTGTGGCCCGAGGACACCAGCTGTCGTGGTTTCCTGGTAAAACGGCCCACCAGCTGGTCGGATGCCGCGCCCTGCAGCCCTCTCCTGGGGGCAGCGCTAGTGCTCCGGGCCGGCCGACCGGCCGACCGTGGGGCATCCCTGATTTTTAAATTTCAAATGCACACGAAAAAGAAGATACTACTAAAGATGTTTTGTTCTGTTCTTTTCCAACATGTTCTTCCCTTCCCCCCACTATGCTTGAAAGACGAACTGTTTGTCACATTTTCTCAAAGTTTTCTCCTTACTAACCTTGGAAAGGTAAATGGCTCTGTGCATGCCCCTCTCTGTCCCCCCACCTCTCCCTGAGTCATGGCATCTCAGCCTGTCGGGGCATCTCGGTCTGTGTGAAGACTGGCCATTGTCAAGTCTGTGACTCATACACCCCGTGCCAGAGAACACGTGTTTTTTAAGAGCAGCGCCATTGTCTTGAGGTCTCTCTCTCTCTCTTTCTCTCTCTCTCGTTTCCTTGTTTTCCTCCATATGGCCTGAGCCAGGGCACCATGCGTGAGTGATGTGACGTGGCCCGTGCCTGCACTCCCCAGTGTCATTGTTGCATTTGTCACCATTCGCGGGCGCTGGAAGCTGTGGGCATGAGAGGTCTGAGGGCCGGGTGGGGCCCCAGCTGTGGTGGGACCGGGCAGTGCCTCGAGCTCCCATCCCATTAAGTGGTGGCTGCAAGGCTACGAGGTCGTCCCGGGGAGACCCCCACCCACCGCCTGATGTACCCGTGACTGGAGGCGGGGGTGGCCTGGGCTGAGCCAGGGACCTTCAGTGCTGCTGGCCCTGCGAGGCTCTTCTCTCCAGGCGTCCCCACCGTGGGCCCTTGCACGGGTTCTGCATGGGAGCGGAAGGGGCCCCCAGGACCCTGCACCCTTGTGTGCCCAGCTTCTGCTCTCCCCTCCCCCCGCCCACTTCAGACGGTCTTGGCAGAGACAGGATGGGAAAGAACACTTGTAAAAATTGTGTTTCCTTTCTTTGCGGGGTGGAGTGAGGTTAGGCGAGGGGCCCGCGCCGTGTAGTGGCAGCTGCCATCTGTCCCAGCTGATGGAAAAGCATTTTTTTAAGGGGCTTTTGATCCTGGTCAGCCTGGTAGGGGTGGGACTTCCAGTGAGGATTGCTTTTGTTAGAACAGGAAGAGAGCTTTAGTGACACATGCCCTTCTCTGCCTGGCTTCCTTGCCTGGGCCCTCCCCTGTGCCGTCCCGCCAGCCAGCGGCACCTTTGTTCTGGCTGCCGAGCCCATGCTCCTAGAATCGGGGGTGCAAGGGCCGGATGCGCGGTCTACTTGAGCAAGTTGGCAGGAGAGTCCTTAGGCTTCTTTGGACGGCCCCCGCCCCATCTCCTGCCTGGCTGCCAGCGGCTGGAGTCCCCTGGGGGCAGATGGGGCAGTCTCCAGGCTCTAAAGGGCCGTAAGCTGGAGGGCTCCTTGGTGCTGGCGCTCCGTGTTGCCCAGAGCTCCGACCCACTAAAGCTGCCTGTTCTCCCCGTCTCCTAGAGGCGGATGCCAGGCCCCTGCCCCGAGGGCCCTCGCCTGGCCTTGCCCAGGCCCCTCTCCGGGCTGATCCCGGGCTTCACTTCCGCCACGCTCCTGGAGCCCACCAGGGCTTTCTTCCACTCGTTTGGCGATGTCGCTCTTCTGGGGTTGTGCGTTTTGAGGGAGGGGGGTGGTCTCAGTTGCATGGCTTTAGTCTTTGGCTATAGAAGCCTCATGGACAGGAAATAATAATTCCCCTTCCTCGCCCCTCTCTTCTGGAAACAGAACATGAAAGGCACCCAGAGCGGCATCGACTCCAGGACACACTGAGGCCGACCCGGCAGTTCCATTCCAGCTCTATTTCTGCAGCTTAGTTAGTGCTTCTCCCATGTGCCCGAGGCCAGCGATCCCCAGGACTTCTTCCAGAACGGGGTGGGTGGTATCGAAGAGGGCCTGGCCTGCCCGTCAGAGAGAACCGTGGCCCCGACCGCGGCGGGGCAGCCGAGGCCCAGGAGGCCTCTCCCCTGTGCGTGCGTGGGATCCCGCGCATGGCCGCCCCCACCCCGCGCTCTCCCCGGCCTCGCTGACCCTTCCCGCAGCTCGGAAAGGACCATGAGCCGTGGAAGAAGAGCTGGGAGAAGGCCCCGAGGAGGGGACGTTGGCCTCCATGCTGTTTTGTTTTGTTTAGTTTCTATGATCCTGAACTGGTCTGTTCCCAGCTTGGGGAGATGACACTTGGCCCCAGAGCCCTAAAACTAAAGGGGGCCTAGATCCCAGTTGCCGAAGAGTAAGGGATGGTGAAGACTTTGACAAGGCTCTTCTGTGCATCGTGGCCCGGGACACTGGCTGCTGAAGGAGGATCCAGGCCTGCGCTGGGCCGGGGCCGGAGGTGGACGGAGAAGGCTCTGAGCTCCGAGACGAGGCGCCCGGGTCTGTGTTCTGCCTCTGGAGACACTCAAGGACAGTCTGGCTGTGGCGGCAAAAGGAAATAGTTTTCCAGAATAGCTCCGGGGCCTCCCCCTCTCAGGCTACTGTGCTGTCTCTGCTCTCCTGCCTGGAACGGAGGCACTGGTGACACGGCTTCCCCTGGAGCTGCTTGCTTTTGCACTTTTTAACGGGCAGAAGGTGGGACGGGAGAGTTGCATCTTCTCTTCAGGAACTTCGATGTTTGGGGTCGTGCCCTTGGGGGCTGGAGCTGGGAAAGCATGTGGGGAATGGGGCTTGCCTGTGCGATGGGGAACTCAGAGGGACCCCAGTCAACCAGCTGGGCAGCAAGTTGTTCGGATCCTTGCAGGACTGACCCGGGACACGGAGCAGAGATGATCGAGGGTCTGGCTTCCTTCCTTCAGGGTGTTGGTCGTGTCCCTGTGCTTCCAGGGTGGGGGACAGTGGCCCAGCCGAGACCTCACCTGCGGCTGCTTCCTGCAGGAGGCTGGCTGTGGTCTCCTGGCAAGGCTGAGCTCAGTCCCGCACGTTTTGGGGGAGCACCTGCTATTCACCCAGCGCAGGGCTGGGTTGCTCGGAATTCCGAAGAAGAGAATGCCCTCTCTGGCCTTGATGGCTCCAGTGGCATTTTTGGGGTGGTTCAGAGCAGGGTTTGTGGGCCATGTGGTTCTAAATACCTGTAGTTTCTGCCTCCTGGTTTCTCCTTGCTGCCCCATGGACTGGGGAGAGGAGGTGTCCTGAGGCCCAGAAGAAACGATTCAGAGACTCTGTGGTACAATTTGTCCAAATGACCCTTTGAAGAATCTCTAAAAGCTGGTGCCAAAGGTCACTTGCCTTGCTCGCGCTCTGCTTTCGAGCCTCACAGTCTTGCCCCTCGTAGCTGACGAGACAGGTACTGGGAGTGGGGTCGGGGTGGGGGTGAGGGCTTGGACATCCAGAGCGCGAAACTGGACAGCGCGTGTTTCTCTGGTTGGGGTTCAGTGGGACGTGCTCCCGATACCATACAATCAAGTTCGTGGGTTTCACGCCAGAACATTCAGATCCGCCCCCATTCTTCCCCAGTCGGGCACTTTGCCCGAGACAATGTCTGTACATCCGTGCTCCCGTGTGACTGAAGATGGGTTATTTTCCCTCTCCCGCCATCCTGAGTCCCATCAGACGGCAAGCGTGTGTGCACGCACGCGTGTGCTTGTAGGTTGGCCGTATTTCCAGACAGAGGGGCCTGCAGCTCTGCTCTTGAGAACAACGTTCTTAAGGCCCTCTTTCTGGCCGCCTTGTCGCGCCGGCTGCCAGAGCCGACTCTGAGTTTTGACCCTTCCTGCTGATCTCGCTGGGGCTGTGTGCCGGTGTCCTCCCCGCCGCCGGCCGCTGAGGTCCTACCTGCGGAAGCGAACATCCTGAACATTCGTTCCTAAGGGCCCAGAGGGGGCAAGCGGACATAAACACGGGTGGGGAGAGAGACCTCGGAGAGAGCAGAGGGCCTCCCGACTGAAGCCGTGATCTGAGTCAAGGCGCTGGATGGAGGGTGTGTTTGAGCTGCTGTCACGGGGCTCCTGCTACTCTATCGCCTCTCCCCGCCGACCCCCCGAAAAATATCTGGGACCAATTTTGTTAACTCGGCATAGTTGTTTTTGGGTGGGCTTACCCCTGTCATTCTGTCCTGAGACCCCGGGCAAAGCTCGTCATTCGCGGGGAGGAGAGAAACAACCACACCAATGATGTTTTCGTTTGTAATACTTGAAATTTATTTTTTTATTATTTTGATAGCAGATGTGCTATTTATTTATTTAATATGTATAAGGGAGCCTGAAAATAGAAAGCTGTATAGATTGGGTTTAGTTGTTCGTTGGTTGGTTTGGGGGCCTTTTACGTGTGACTTATGACTTCTCTGTGTTCTGTATATTGTCTGAATTAATGACCTGGGATGAGGCTGTGCCAGCTTTCAAACAGGGGATGCTTTTCAGAAATTTGTATATTTTGCAATTGCTGGAACAATAAAATACCTGGTTGAAATACGCTGATGAAGTGCAGCTCTGATCCTTTTCTGGGGGGCGGTGAGAAGTGTTCGGTTGACTCTTGCAGTCCGTGCACCAAGTGTCTACCCCTGGGCTCTGGACTGACCTACCGCCCATCGTCCTCCTTGAAACAGGACGTCGATGCACACCGATACGGACGTCCCGTCACATACAGATCGCCCCGTGTTTGTATCCCTTGCCCCTCAGCCCCTTCAGCAGGACCGTGCTCAACACAAGCATGGCCACGCGTGATGGCCCCGCGCAGAATTACAGGAAGGCGTTCGGTGTTCGGTTCTGGGTTCCTTTCACTTCCCCGCCCTTCCCCTTGCCGCCTGCTCCAGTTTCTACTGGGGAAAAAAACTCAGTCGAACTTCTCAGGCCACTCGGCCATGCCTGAAGCAAGTATTTTACTTCATCCGTTCATCTCTACAGATGAAGACCCTCTTCTACAGGCAGGGCTGGGGGCTGAATGAGACACGCGTGTGGCCGGAAGGCAGCCCTGAGCATTTCCTTCAGGCGGAGTCTAGATGACCTACAGTGCTCTCACTGGCTCTGATGTTCCTTCCACGGCCCCCGCTGTTACACTCCAGAAATAGGCCTTGCGCCCAAATTAGTCGTTCTGCCTCCCTTGTGCTTTCTCAGCTCTAGCTGTGAGGAGACCAGGAATCAGTTGGGCACCTCCATTTTGAAATGACTCTGGAGGTTACCTGTAACCAGCGTGGCGGGGCAGAGCATTTTGGTAAAGGGCCTCATCTGACAACCAGAGCACAAATACCCACCGCGGGCTGGGCCTGACCCACACTTCGGGCCAGCCTCTCAAGGTCGGAGCCCACGTTTGAGCGCTCATGACGTGTTCAGTTCAGGGATTAGAAGAGTGGCCTTCACAGAAGACGTGGGTCTTTGCTCCTAGATTGGGGCCGATCTCTCAAGTTCTCTACCAAGGAAATTAGAAGGCGGTCCTGGAAGAGGTTGTATGCATACTTCAAAGCCCTGGGCCTGTCGGGTGGTGGGAATCTGCAAGTATCATGACCTTTTGGGCAAGCTCTGAGATACATCTGTGTGTGACCTTGGGCCAGGGCTATAATGATTGAGTAAATATTGACGAGAGGGTGACCAGGTAGGCGAGTGGGGGGAGAAGAGGGGCAGAAAGCTGCAGGAAGGTGAATGTCAGAAGGAAATTGGTTCATTACTGAGGTCCTGAATACGAGCCAGACGCGCTGTGGCTCCTTGTACCTTGAAAACCACAGTAGGAATTCCGCCTGTAGCAGATAAAGCCATTATGCCAAGTATTAATGGCTGCAGTGCTAAAGATTTAGTTGACCATCTTTGGTGACCCTTATGGCTGCCCGAAGAGGCAAGCCTGATGCCCATTTTATGGATGCAGATTTTGAGACTCAATGAAGGCAGCTTAGCCCTGCTCGGCAGGTAAATTTTAGTGATGTAGATCCAGGTATCTGGGACTCTAAAGTCTGTGGCTTTAACCATTATAGAATGTCCCCTCCACATCTCCTTCGTCTTTCCAGAGTACTGTGAGTTAGCAGTGGAACAGGTGAGGGGTCTGCTGAGCGTTAAGCTGCTTGCCTGTTGGGCTGGGAGGCCTGGACTGTCCCACCCTCCCATCATGCTCCCTGTGGTGCTGAGCTGGTGGTCAGATGGTCAGGGTCTGTAGAGAAGTCATCAGCAGCCCATCAGGAGAAGATGGGAGCCCTGGTCCAGACTTTGGAAATCCCCATGTAATAGCCAAAATCTATCGTGGCAGGAGTTCCTCCCAAGAATTTTACTGGCACTTCCAAGAAGCGGCAGATGGCACTGTGCCATAGAGGGTGGGAGGCCAGGGAGGGGTGGGAAGTGGGTGAGGGGGGATTTAGGAGGGGTTTACCTCTGAGTGAACAGAGCTGGTGGCCTCTCTCTCAGCGGGGCTGGGCGGTCCTGCATTCCTGACGTTGGATGCTCCCCACCTCCAGTCCAGACCTGGTGGGAGCAGCCAGCCAGCCGGACTCTCTTCGCACCTTGCCCTTGGCTCATTTAACATTTTTCTCACCAACGTTGTTGGGAGTATTTTAATTTGGGATTATTTAATAAACAGAACTGGGAAAAATAGTCCATTATTTGAGAAGAAGCAGCTAATTAGACCATAGCATTGCACCACGCATTTGACCTAAGTGTTAAAAAATATCAAACTGTTAAAAAGAAGAAAATATTGGGTGGGCAAAAATCAAGCTTAAAAGCTGTAAAAGAAACCACAAAGGAAATACTGAGATTCCACAATGTAAATATTTTAACTTCAAAGTCGTTAACAACCATTGTAAGTAAAAGGAAAGCAACATGCTGAGAAATTTGCCACAAAGCTACCCCCCCCCAAATTATCCTAAAATACAAATTGGAAACATCCAGAGTGATAAGAAAAACAGAGATTCTTCTAGATTCCCAAAGGCTTTTATTTCATCTTTAGCACAAACCTCTGCAATCTTTTAGACTAAAGACAGGGCAGCTGAAGTCTGGTGGAGTTAAGTTCTGAAGGTCGTTTTATAAACTTCGTCTTTAGCTCCCACTTGTCCACACAGTGTGAGTGGGCTTAGATCAAGATTTTCTTGGCGCATGAGCAGGACTTTATGGTCAATGCATTGATGGTTCAGGTCATCTTTATAGAGGCACTGGTTTCAACCTATAGGTTCTGACGTGCTTCTAAGACTGTACTAAAAGAGAACCCCCATAAAGATAACAGAAGCAGCTCAAAACATGGTATTTCTGCTCCTTAGGACTAATGAGGATTGCTTACACACTCCCGGAGAGAAGTCTTTGGAGACACTCAGTAGCTCACATGCCAATGGCAGAAGCCTTATGTCTTTTGTGCGCAGGGATCCTTAGCCAAATAAGATTCAGTGCACAGGGGGACGTGCAGATTGGGGTGGGCTGGGTGGGGGGACTAAGAAAGAAACCTAATGGTGGTGGGCAGGAGGGTGGGCTCACTGGAGAGGCGTTCCCCATATACAACATGCTTCGTGCATCGCATTGTCAATGAATCCTCGATGCTGAGGGTGGGTGTGAGGTACAGGAAAGCTGTCCCTTTTCAGTTCCTTGAGGCCTAAACAAAGCTGCAGGCGTCAGAGTGACTGTACCTCCGACATATTGGATTAACTGAATAAGAGATGCCCCACCTGGATATTCGGGCAACAACATTTGGTGAGTGAAGGGGCAGAGGGGACACATAAGGCCTGGGTGGGACTCAGTTCATTTCCAAGTCCTGGCTGTGTGGTCGAATGGGGGGCTGGGGCGAGGGGAGGGGGTGGGCAGCCTGGTGCAATGAGGTGACCAGGCAACCCCAGGCTTCGGAGACGGATGGTCTTGTGTCCATCTCTGTCCTACCACATTCCAGATGTGTGGCCTTGGACAAGTTACTTCATGTTTTTAACTTGTTCATTCATAAGGTGGAGGAGTTCATATCACATTTTTTATTATAAGATTCACCATCGATTTGTTAACTTTTCATGCAAAACAGAACAAACCATATGCACGTCCAATGCAAGACAAAATTCAATTTTTGGATGTGTTAAATGTAGACAAAATTTCTCCTTAGAAGGAAAGAAGTACCATGATTACTTTTCAGGCTTTTTGTGAAGACCAAACATCTTAGAAATGAAGAGACTTTGACAGTTCCTGGCAGGAGTAAGCACCAAATTTAATAATTTAATAATGTGCACTGAGTGCTTCAAATGCAAAATAGATATTATTAGTCCCACTTTACAGATGTGGAACTGAGGCCGGGAGAACTTAAGGATCCTGCTTGATTTTGCCCAGCCACAACTGGGGGTAAGCCTCAGGTTTGTCAGACTGCCAAATCCCGCAGCCTAAGAACCACGCAGCTGAGCCAGGCCCTGCTGGATGAATCACCAACCACAGGACTGGGACTGAGTTGCATGTTAATTAGCCAGAGCAGGCTTTTGTGTCCTGGGGCAGTGGAAAGGTCTGTCTGCATCCAAATGAGTAGATTTTCTTTAAAGGGCTGTGATTCAGGATATTCGCAGAGCCTGAAGACCAGATGTTCAGTGTCTAAGGTTCTGTGTTTTCCCCTTCCTACCTCTTCCAAACAGAGCGTGTAGACCAGCATCTTTGGGGGATACCCTATTCCTGGATGTCCATGAGGACTTTCCCAGGGGTACACATGCATACATAGTGTTAGGGGAATAGGTTTCCAGATCCTCAACTTCCGTATTCACTCTTTATACAACAGCCTGAGAAGTTTGCTTACCTTCGCAAATGCGATGGTGTTTCTCTGCTTTGCAAACAAAAGGCACACCCCTCACCCACCCCCAAAACAGTTACTACAGTGCATTGCCCCTGGGGGGAAACACCTCCAGGGCACTCAGCAGAGGGAATCCGCCTTTAATGATTAACCCCTGGCACTGTGAACCCCCAGGGATTTCTTTCCCACCCTGGCTTTCCATTAAAGGTGGAGTTCCGCTACTATTGGAATGTTCTGAACTGAGAACAAGGGAAGCGCTCTCAGTTAGTGCAGCCAGCCCCCAACTTTCTGATCAAGACTCTTTCATACTCTTAAAAATTACTCAAGACTCCAAAGAGCCCTTGTTTATATGGGTTGCTTCTGCCCATAGTGTATTTGAAATGAAAGCCATGAACTTTTAAAAAAGTACCTGTATCTAACAATTTATTTTAAAATAACAAACTCATTACAGGTGATAAATAGCATATTGTATGTAAAACAACTGGTTTTCCAAATAGAAAATATGTAGTGAGAGAATGACATTTACATGTTTTGTGAATCTCTTGCATGGCAAATTTTCGTATCTGATTCGGTATTCCATCTGTTTTGATATATTTATTGCTTGTGTTGAAGTATATAATGAAAATCTGGCCTCACATGGATATGTAGATGAAAATGGGCAGAGTACATTCATGCCCTTTTCAGATAATCATGAGTATTCTTCTTTGATCCTACACCCAAAGTGGACACATTCTAGTTTTTTAAAGTTTTATTGGGGTGTCAGATCTGAAACGGTAGCAGTGAACTTTTCATACTTGGTTGCATTAAAATTCACTTGGTTGATCTTGCTTTTTGAATTGATTTTTCACCCATGCGTGATTATGTAACATCCAACACAGGACACTTGGAAAATATTGGTTCCCTGAGTTATGGAGATCTAAATGTTGACACTTTTCAAAATGTGATATTAAAAAATCACATTGATTAATATCCCTCTGATCTTGTCAGAAAATTCTTAAAGCATTGAAAAACTATCAGTCTTGTAATGATAGATACGTTTTCTACAGTTCTAAGTTTTGAAAACTTGAAATTTCCAACATATACTGTCAGTTGTTTTCTATAGTGGTAGTTCACTGCATTTCTGAGAAACTCTAGGTATTGTTTTTATAATTTAAACCCCTCTTATTTTTTTGTAAAGTGGAGATCTGATAATTTCTATGCATAAATCCTTTCAATGGCTACCCATTATTTCCCACAAAAAAAGGAGGGACAGATATTAGCATGACAACACAGTCCCCCAGCCTAGGACTCTTCTGCTTACCTCTTAATCCCTCTCTCATGACCTCCAAGCATTTCGATCCCAACTGCCACCATCCTGAGCCATGAACTCCATTTTTGAACCTCTCCACTTTCTCCTTTCTCTGCCTGAATCACAAGTCTTTCCCTCCAGTTCCACCAAGTCCCACTAATCCTTTAAGATTCAATTTTAGATGTCGATCTTTGGGTCTGTCTTCCCTTCACTTTCGTTATGGTTAATTTTATGTATCAACTTGACTGGGCCACAGGGTGCCCAGATACTAAATCGAACGTTATTCTGGATGTAACTGCCAGGGATGAGATTAACATCTCAATGGGTGGATTGCATAAAGCAGATTGTTTTCCCTCACCTGTGGGCCTCACCTAATCTGTTGAAGGCCTGAATAGTACGAAAGGCTGACCTCCATAAGCTCTTTTGGGCCTACAGCTTGCTGACTCATTCTGCAGATCTTGGGACCTATTAGCATCCTCACTCTCTCTCTTCAAATATATATATAATCGAATATATATATATATATATATAAAATACATAAAGGGTACAGGCTTATAAGCAGACCATTTTATAGCCGTATGACAATGTGAAGCTAAGTGTGGGGTGCTCTGAGAGTAGAGAATGTGGAGGTGTCAGGGTTATTCTCCAGAGGACCAGGACGGACTCTATATACATATACATGGTAAGTACTCAGTAACCAACCACAGAGTGAGTAAGATGATGGTGAATGAGTGAAGGAAGGACTTCCACTTGGGAACTTTCAACCTTCTGTTTCGGGTTACTTCATACCTTTCTGTCTTCGTCAGCCAGATCGTTTTTCACTTGATTGACCACACTTGATCTTCTTGGCTGCCATTCCGATCACACAGTAGTTGTTAGGTAGTGACCAGCAGTGGACAAAATGGAGCCCGTGCAACTCTGCATTTCCTTCTGTTCCCCGCAGTCGGGTGGGGTGGGCCGTGTCCCGCATTGCTTCTCCAAGAATCTGGGACCAGTTGATCTTACCCCAGTTGCTCTTACCCCAGTTGAACCCCTTCTTTGCTCCGACAACCATGATGGTGTAGTACAGTGGCCTTTAAATGGGTACAGGGTTTCCCCTGGGGCTTTAGGGAAGACCCTCTAAGGGGTAAGGGGAAAAGCAATAGTTTCCAGCCAGCTGAGACCTTAAATCCACGTGTAGTCTTTTGCAGGTCTGATCTAAGAATGCACCTCTTCTCCATCTCAAATCTCACCTAGCTGCATTGCCCCCCATGCAAAAAAATTCCAGGGCACAAAACAAAAAGTAAGACTCCCCCAACTATTTAATCAATGCAGCATAAACCCGGGATGTCCAGGTTTTCCGTGCCTTACGTATATTTCTTTACATGGAGAATCATTTCATTAAATTATTCTGAATATGGTAGAATGTAGTGGTAGAGATAATGGTACTTTTGTTTCAATGTCTTGCTTTCTTCCATTTCTTTGCTGAGAGAGTTCCCTTGAGAGCAATGCAGAGAATATTGGTAAGAAATATTGCTTGCTAAAAATTAAAAACATAGAAACATAGGCAATATTCTCAATAGTCTCTAGCTGGAAAGAAAAATACCTTTAAATAGTTGGAGCAGCAATACAGATTAGCCATTCATATTCTTTAAAATATGATGGAAATGTTTTCTAGAACTTAAAGTATTTTCAGGAAACACTGAAAAATATCCCCGCAGATGAAACTTCTGTGTCATCTGTCACATTGCTAAAGCTCCAGGACCATGATGTCTCCATACCTACAACTTACTCTCAAATGGTTGAGTGAAAATTCACACACACGCACACACACACTGAACAGTAAAGCAAATGGGATACAGTGTTGACAATAGGATAAGTCTGGTGAAAGGTATATAGTGTGTTGTTCTATTCTTATTCCTTCAACTTTGCAATATTCTTAGAATAGTCTTGCAAACAAGTGTTTTTCGAGTTGAAGACAGAGGCACTCACTGTCTGAGATGTTTGGTAAAACAATGTACAACATCAGTATTTTTTTAAATTTTAATGTTTATTATGTTAGTCACCATACAGTACATCCCTGGTTTCCGATGTAAAGCTCGATGCTTCATTAGTTGTGTATAACACCCAGTGCACCATGCAACACGTGCCCTCCTCACTACCCATCACCAGTCCATCCCATTCCCCCACCTCCCTCCCCTCTGAAGCCCTCAGTTTGTTTCTCAGAGTCCATAGTCTCTCATGCTTCACTCCCCCTTCTGACTACCCCCCCTTTTCTTTATCCCTTTCTTCCCGTACTGATCTTCCTAGTTCTTATGTTCCACAGATGAGAGAAATCATATGATAATTGTCTTTCTCTGCTTGACTTATTTCACTTAGCATTATCTCCTCCAGTGCCGTCCATGTTGCAGCAAATGTTGAGAACTCGTTCTTTCTGATAGCTGAGTAATATTCCATTGTATATATGGACCACAACTTCTTAATCCATTCTTCTGTTGAAGGGCATCTTGGTTCTTTCCACGATTTGACTATTGTGGACAATGGTGCTGTGAACATTGGGGTGCATATGGCCCTTCTCTTCACTACGTCTGTATCTTTGGGGTAAATAGTAGTGCAATGGCTGGGTCATAGGGTAGCTCAATTTTTAACTTTTTAAGGGACCTCCACACTGTTTTCCAGAGTGGCTGTACCAACTTGCATTCCCACCAACAATGTAGGAGAGATCCCCTTTCTCCACATCCTCTCCAGCAATTGTTGTTTCTTGCTTTGTCAATTTTTGCCATTCTGACTGGCGTAAGGTGGTATCTCAGTGTGGTTTTGATTTGAATTTCCTTGATAGCTAATGATTTTGAACATTTTTTCATGTGTGTGTTAGCCATTTGTATGTCTTCATTGGAAAAGTGTCTGTTCATATCTTCTGCCCATTTTTTGATTTGTTTATTTGTTTCTCGCGTATTGAGTTTGAGGAGTTCTTTGTAGATCTTGGATACCAGTCTTTTATCTGTAGCATCATTTGCAAATATATTCTCCCATTCCCTGGGCTGCCTCTTAGTTTTTCTGACTGTTTGCTTGGCTGTGCAGAAACTTTTAATCTTGATGAAGTCCCATAAATTCATTTTATCTTTTGTTTCTCTTGCCTTTGGGGATGTGTCATGAAAAAGGTTGCTTTGGCCGATGTCGTAGAGTGAAGGGACTGTCTTTTTTCCACTGGATGTTTTTTCCTGCTTTGTCAAAGATTAGTTGCCCAAAGCGCCAAGGGTCCATTTCTGGGTTCTCTATTCTGTTGCATTGGTCTGTGTGTCTGTTTTTGTGCCAGTACCATGTGATGTTGCATTGGTCTGTGTGTCTGTTTTTGTGCCAGTACCATGTGATCAAAAATCATATGTTATCTCAGAATTAACTTAACCAGAGACGTAAAGGATCTATATTCTAGAGAGAGAGAGAGAATCTTAAGCAGACTTCCTGC
>NW_024425675.1:27463175-27476675 GCF_017311325.1 Ursus maritimus | reverse complement strand
CTGCTGAGAGTGGAGCCCAGTGCAGATCTCATGACCCTGAGATCATGGACTGAAACCAGATACTTAAACGACTGAGCCACCCGGGGGCCCCTAAAACCTTTTTATTTTTAAATATTTTTGGATTTACAGAAGAGTTGCAAAGATAGTACAGAGACTTCCTGTACACCCTTTCTTTAGCTTCCCTAATGTTACCATCTTACAAAAATATGGTACCGTCATCAAAACTAAGAATTAACACCAGTGCGATGCTATTAGCAAAAGTACAGACTTCATTTGAATTTTCCCCAGTTTTTCCTAGATGAGCTTTTAGGTTTCTTTTTTTTGAGATAGAGACAGCCAGTGAGAGAGGGAACACAAGCAGGGGGAGTGGGAGAGGAAGAAGCAGGCTCCTAGCAGAGGAGCCTGATGTGGGGCTCGATCCCATAACGCGGGGATCACGCCCTGAGCCGAAGGCAGACGCTTAACCGCTGTGCCACCCAGGCGCCCCGAGCTTTTAGGTTTCTTACCAGCTTTGCAGTTCTTCAATTTCCATGAACGATACGCCTTCCACTACCTGGAATATTAAACCCCTAATACTCCCGACTGGGTGAGAGGTGGTTCCCTCAGTTTCCACCTGACCTGCAAGTCAGCATCAGCCCGGCTCACATCTTCCTCATAGGCCTTAACTACTGGGGGAAGATTTCACTTGGTTCTATAGGTGAAACCTGCAGGTTGAAAATATTCTCACTGCAATGCGCCGAAAACAGTTTTTTAAATAGCGCATTCGGTGACTGTCCAGCCTGGAGGGATTTCAGTCTTAGTGGTTCCAGTGAGGCTTTCGCTATGACTTGGGAGGGGGTTATCCCCACTGTGTGTCTGTGGAATGCCTGTTCTATGCAAGGCTAAGGGTTGTACGTCTCAGAGCTAGAAAACAGTTCACACTTGGCAGCTCCTTTCAGAGCTAGCAATCTAATGGAATCAGTAGGGATGCTCAGCTCTCTGAAGTTCCCAAACAGACAAGGTAGCTGTGTGGAGGAGAGAGCAAGAGCTTCGGAGAAAGAAGGAAAAAGAAAAAAGGGGAGAGAGAGAGAGATTGAGAGAGAGCGATTCCTTTAAAAACTGCATTGTAATGTTTGGAAATGGAGCAGCCGCTGGTCCTGGACAACAAATTCAGCATCTTCAGTCCGGCTCCAAGATTCGAGGGGAACTTGGTCCAAGACTTCTTTACTTTGTTATTAAACCCCGGAAGGCATCAGCGGATGCAATTTCTGAGGAATGACAAGTGTAGAGAGAGCAACAAGAAGGGAGAAGTAACCCCCTGTGACAGCTTCAGAGAAACCCGCCCTTGCCTCTGAAAGGGAGCAAGGACATGGCCCCTCTGAGCAGGCTGGACTTTGGGTCCTGTCATTCGGATGTCCTTTGCACATGGGAGCCATAGAAGCTGGACCTTTTCCTACTGGGGCTTACGCTCTCTTCCTAATTCACTTTGTAACTTCAGGACTTGGGAGTTAAAGTGCTGGCTCTTTGTTTCCTCTGCTCCTCAGGGGACAATGTGACCTCAGCTCAGCTGTTTGGGCCCTTCTGGGCCTTGGGCCACACAAAGAGCGTGGATCCAGATCCCTTACGAGGACTAACAAAGCACCAGGCACAGGGAGACTAAGGGAAGCACATTTAAAAACTCAGTTCTCCAAGGTAGCTGGACCAGCACAGGCCACAGGGGACGGGTTTGGTCAAAGGGCAGGGGAATTTCTAGAGACACTATGGTCTTCTTGGAGCAATCTGCTTGCTCACTATGTTTCGGAAAGACATGAGCTACATTCCAGTTCAGACCATGCCCGAGAGTGTGGGCATAGCACCTGGGAAAAACTGTCCTCGATGGGTGCTCTGGGTCAATTCGACCAAAATACACCTTAGCCCCAGTCAAGAGTCGGGGCTTTCTTACCCAAGAATGGCAAGCAGATTATATGTGGACAAGTAATTCTTTGGTCTTTTAAATCCACAGCTCACAAAGGATTAGGGCGGAATGAGAAGCTCAAAGGGCAGTTAAGGACAAAGGCGTATCGCACTGCTGTCTGGGGCCCGTCTCTCCGGGATGGCGCTGTGTGGAAGTGCGAAGAGCAGGGTTAAGTCGGGTTCATTCATTCACTCCCTCATTCAGAATTGATGGAGTTCCTGTTAGGGTCCAACATTGTGCTACGTGCTAGGAGGAACTTTTATAGGAAATGCAGGAGCAAAACATTAGTTGCCATCAGAGAGAAGGGAAAACACATTGTAATATGAGCTCTTCATCTTAGAAGCCTAGATTCTTCTAGGGCTGGGAGCTTCCCAGGTGCTGTCGTTCAACCCTACCACTTACCCGGTGTAGAAATGGAGGTCCGCGGAGGGGAAGTAATTTCTAGCATCGCGGCAGCTGAGACAAAACCAACTTGACCCCCGATCTAGCTCTTTTTTCAACGAGGGTTACCTCCCCCGAAAGAGGGAGAAAACAGTGCCATGGGACATGTCAGAGCTCCGTGGGGCCCTGAGAGGAAAGCTCTCAGCTGCCAGATACAGCTGCTGCTGCTGCTGCTGCTGAAAAGACCATTTCCTTCCCCTCCTGAAAGCTGGCTCCTCTTGCTCTTCTCGAAGACTCTCTTCATGATCCCTCAGCCTCCTACTTCCCACCCTCGGCCCCAGCATCGTCCTCGGGCGCTTCATGGTGTTGGCTGTCTACCTGCCAGACCCAAGCTCCCGAGGCTCCTGTCGAAAGGGTGGACTTGCCACGTGACTTGCACCACTAACTCTTGGGCAGTATTTTCCAAAGAAAGGACCGAAGGAGTTTACGCTGGGATTAAAACCACAGAACACAACCCTTTAATCTCAGAGCAGACACTCACTTAAAAGAATGACTACGAGAAGTTCTCAGGGGCTCTAGAAGGCGAGAGAAAAAGATGTCCATTTTGCAAAGTCGGGTGCCAGAAAAAGACCTCTTGAGATGGCAGCCCAGTGGCTGGCTTGGTTACCTCTCCCTATGAGTCTGAAATTCGTAAAGTCTCAAACCACGGAAGAGAGAGATCTGAGGCTGTTGTGTAGACAAACCAGAGGCAATCTGCTTGTGTTCATTCATGAGAAGTAGAAGCAAGATGTCTGAAGGGTCGTCTTCATGCTCTTGGGTCTTACCTCCTGGTATAATGTCATGGCGGGACCAGTGTTTCTGTGGGGCAAAGAAGTCCAGTTCGGTCTCTGAGGGAGAAAACACGGTCAGCTTAATAAAAAAGAGGCAACATTTCTTTGACTTGGGGGGCCAAACCTTAACTCAAAAATGGAAGGGCTTTGCATCTCAGACAGCCTGCTTTAATTGTGGAACAAAGCTCTCTTCTTTGTGGGGAAGAAGGAAGAGGACTCCAACAATTAGCCCTCTCAAAATGTAGGTCTATAAAAACAACCGGGAGGAAATAGGCAATGACATCCATCCGCCCACTGCTTTGGGCTAGTTCAGGGGAAGGCAGAACAAAGGAAAACACATCTATTTGGTTCAAGAGTTCAGCTCTCCATGAAGAGAAAAAACCATCTCTCTTCTGCCCAGTCCAATGCTCGGTCCTCATTCCACTGCTGTGATGTTTTCTCTTCCAGACCTTCCCTAATTGAAACTTTCTAGTCTCGACGGGGCTATCTCATATCTCTTCGGCGGTCAATTTGGGGGCTCAGATGGTTCTAGGAATCACTAAAAGCAAGAACTTGATTTTCTTACAAGAGAATATGTGAAAAATGGTCCCAAAGAACAAAGAGACGTACTATTTCAATGCCTACTATGAGCTCAGTGTTTAATCTTAGGACATTGTGCCGAATCTTCTCCACAGCTTTATGAGAGAGTTCTCTGTTCTTTTTTCCATCTTATATTATTAAAGACAAGACAACAGACCCCAAATGGAGTCACATGTGCTAAGCCCCACAGCACCAAACCAAGACTTAACTTAATTACAGTTTGGGCTCTCCCAGAAATGGAATCATATGTTAGTCAGTCAGGAATCTTCTGATCAACACTAGCTAGGTCATGTGCCGATAGACCCCTAGGTCATGTGCCTGATTGATAGACCCCTACATCATGTGCTGATAGACCCCTAGGTCATGTGCCTGATTGATAGACCCCTAGGTCATGTGCCTGATAGACCCCTAGGTCATGTGCCTGACAGACCCCCTAGGTCATGTGCCTGATAGACCCCTAGGTCATGTGCCTGACAGACCCCTAGGTCATGTGCCTGATAGGCCTCCTAAGGAAGGTGACCTTGCAATAAACAACCTGCTTTTTGCCTAGTATAGCCTTGTTGCCACTCCCTTCTGCCTATGTAAGTCTTTCGTTTTGTACAGCAACTTGGAGTTCCCGTCTATCTTCTAGATTGGATGCTGTCCTAGGAGAGTGGATTTTTGCTCAAACTCTCAAAAATTGTAATAGGCCTCAGTTTAACAACATGTATGAGAAAAATCTGGCTCAAAGCTTAAATAATTTGAGAAGTTGAATAATTTGCCAGAGAGTGCAGAAGTTGTCATGGGTAGAGGGGGAACCAAAGTAGGTCACCATGGTTACCAGGTGGCCGTAAAGCCAATGTCTTTGTCGTTTTGCTGGATCCGACTTATCAGAGAAAAGTCGGCGAGTTTTCAGAAAGAGGAGAAACCCTTTGGGAATAATCTTGTGAGATGAGAAAATGGACATTTTCTTTCATTTCTGTTCATGTGATTTCCCTGGAAATGTACTCACTTCCGTTTTCCTGGGCCAGTGGTACAAGGTAATGAATTTTTCTGGTTTGGAAATGCCATTCTGTCTCCTTTACTTGAAGTGTTAGAGTTGTAATTCTTAAAAAATGCATTTCGTTCCTCATGTTGAGTTCCTAAAGGCTAACTCTCACGGGAGTATATTTAATCAATCACCCTGAGAACAATTACTGAATCCCTACTACATATAAAGCACTTTTTCTTTTTTCCTTTCCCTCCCTTCCTTCCTTCCTTCCTTCCTTCCTTCCTTCCTTCCTTCCTTCCTTCCTTCCTCCCTCCCTCCCTCCCTCCCTTCCTTCCTTCCTCTTTTTCTTTCTTTCCCACTTTAATGGTTTTTTAAAATTCAAGTGTAATTAACACACAGTGTTATATTCGTTTCAGGTGTACAATATAATGAGTCAACAATTCTATACATTCCTCAGTGCTCATCATGAATCCTCTTTATCTATTTCACCCCATCCCCCTACCCACCTCCCTTCTGGCAACCACCAGCTTGTTCTCTGTATTTAACAGTCTTTTTTGTTCGTCTCTTTATTTTTCTTTATGTGTTTTGATGCTCAGATTCCACATATGGGTGAAATCATATGGTATTTGTCTTTCTCTGACTTATTTCACTTAGTGTTATACTCTCTAGCTCCATCCGTGTGATTACACATGGCAAGATTTCATTCTTTTTATTGGGTATACATACCATGTCTTTTTCATCCATGCATCTATTGGTAGGCACTTGGGCTGCTTCCGTGTCTTGGCTACTGTGAATAATGCTGCTATAAACATAGGAGTGCATATAACTTTTTGATCTAGTGTTTTCATTTTCTTTGGGTAGATAGCCAGTAGTGGAATTACTGGATCATATGATAATTGTATTTTTAATTTTTTGAGGAACCACAGTGGCTGCACCAGTTTGCATTCCCACCAACAGTGCGTGAGGGTTTCTTTTTCTCCACATCCTCGCCAACACTTGTTACTTCAAATTTTTCAGTTTCTTTCTGTTCGGTTGTGGAAGGTTATATGTTTCTAGGAATTTATCCATTTCTTCTAAGTTGTCCAATTTGCTGTCACATAATTTTTCATAATATTCTCTTATAATCCTTTGTATTCCTATGGTGTTGGTACTTACTTCTCCTTCATTTCTGATTTTATTTGAGTCCTCTCTCTTCTTTTTTTTTAATGAGTCTGGCTGAAAGTTTATTAATTTTGTTTCTCTTTTCAAAGAATGAGTGTCTGGTTTCGTTGATCTGTTCTATTGTTGTTTTTTCTTTAAATCTCTACTTCATTTATTTCTGCTCTGATGTTTATTATTTCCATCTTCTACGGGCTTTGGGTAAAGCACTATGGTGAATGCTGTGAAAGATACAAAGATGATCTCTACACCACCTGAGCCCTCAAAAGTGGGAAGGAGATAAAATAGTTTAACGCATAAAACTCTAACCTAAACTATAAGGGATCACATGAGCATGTTGACTAAGCCAGTGCTTCTTAGTTTCGGCAGCACACCAGCATCACCTTGTGAACTTGACCAAGTGCTGAGGTCTGGGCCTTACCCACAGAGGTTTTGTTTTCATTGGTCTGGATGCCCCCTTTCCCCCGCCTCCCCGTGGTTGTTCTTTCAAGTTGCCTAGGTGATTCGAACATGCAGCCAAGGTTGAGAACCATTGAACTACAATAACCCAAACTGTCTTTTCCAACTCTCAGATTGCATAAGTCTAAATGGATGTGAGGAAACCTTGGATGAAACCACCAAATTAAATATTTTATCTCAGTGAATCCTCACAAGGATTATTCATCACCTTCCATCACTCTACGGCAGACCCATCCATCTACCCACCCATTCCCTTCCCCTTCAGAGCGAGGTGCCATCTGCATTCACAGGGAGGAGAGCCTTGCCCCCTCTACAATTCAGTTGGTAGACTACTTTGAATCCATAGTTCCCAATAGCTCTTTCACAAATATGTGTTTGTGAGTTTCTCCAGTTTTCTTTTTCTTCTTCCTCTTTTCCAGGTGTTATGGTGGGTGGGTGTGATGGTCTCTTCTACATTCCTCTAGGAAGTGGAATTCTCTTAGGTACTGGGAAGCCCTGCCAAGGGAGGCATGCAAACTGCTGCATGGGAAGATTCATCTGGGGGCAAAGGCAGGATGAGTTAAATTTAGGAGAGCCAGGATATGGGCAGGAGGGAGGATGTTGTAAGAATGGAACGGAAGTTGATGAGTGAGAGAGATATTATGAAAGAAAAAGCTTCAAGTTGTAGGAAAAGATTCAAATTCGTGTGTAACTCCAACACCTGAACTCTTTAGTCTGTGTCATTTGTGTAATGGGCCACAGGAAGTGACTGCCCCTGCCAAATGGCTGATATGGAAATAACGCTCTTCGGCTTCGGCTGTTATCCTGGTGTATTTGTAGAATATACTTTTGGCTCTTGGAACTCCTACACTGAACTTTGTTTTTTCTGAGAATGAATGACATAGTTCAGAAAACTTACACCAGCACTCATGGTATAATCGGTAAGATACCCAGAACGTGCTCTATCAAAGTCTCCTTTGTGACTTTTGGTGTCGTGATTAACAGTAGTGTACGCTTTCTGATTGGTAATTGATAAGTAAGCGTGTAAGACTTTTGTTTTAAGAAGTTTGTCTCTTCCAATTCAGTGATTCAGCTCCTAGGAATCTGTCCTAAGACATAAATGCAGACAAACATTTACATAGAAAGTTATTTACGATATGGATAAATTTAGAAATGATTGAAATGTCTTACATTAAGGAATGATTATAGATAATATACATATATGTAAAATCATGTATATATGATTATAACAATATCTGGAAACAACTAACTGGCCATCAACATGGAATTGGTTACAAAACTATGATATGGCCACACAATGGAAAGCAGCAACAATTAAAAATAATGAGATAGGGGCGCCTGGGTGGCGCAGTCGTTAAAGCGTCTGCCTTCGGCTCAGGGCGTGATCCCGGCGTTTCGGGATCGAGTCCCACATCGGGCTCCTCCGCTGGGAGCCTGCTTCTTCCTCTCTCACTCGCCTGCTGTGTTCCCACTCTCGCTGGCTGTCTCTCTGTCACATAAATAAATAAAATCTTTAAAAAAAAATAATAATGAGATAAGCATACATATACAGATTTAAAAAGATCTCTAATACATATTATTGTATAGTATGGTGTCATTTATGCCTTATATATGCTATTTATAGAGAAAAAACCTTATACATAGAGAAGGGTACGTATCAAACTGTTAATGGTAAGTTAGTTTTGGAGGTAAAGTGGGTGGCGACAATAAAGCAGGACCTTTATGTTTTACTCTATAAACTTCTATGTTTGGATCTCTTACAAGGAGAACAATTGCATTCATTACACATATGATTAAAAATAGTAAAATCCTGAGGTGCTGGGGTGGCTCAGTCTGCCTTTGGCTCAGGTGATGATCTTGGGGTCCTGGGATTGAGCCCCATGTTGGGCTCCCTGCTCAGTGGGGAGTCTTCTCCCTCTGCCCCTGCTCATGCTCTCTCTTGCGCTCTCTCTCAAATAAATAAATAAAATAAAATAAATAGTAAAATCTTAAGAAGTCTTGACTTTTAGTTTTCTTCCTATGTATCTTCTCTTGAAGCTTGGCTGCTTATTGCAAGATAAAAAACAAGTTGCTTTCTAGAAATCCAAAGTGGTTTCATAAAATTAAATGAATTGGGCAATTGGTTTGAGGTGAGCTGGCTCCTGGGTGAGGCTGCACACAGGTGTGTTGAAGTGGATGGCTGTGGGTGGCAGGATGTGGTCCCCTAATGCACAGATTTGCTCCAGGTGATGGTGACGCTGTGTCGTCACCGAAGAGCCGGGGGTGGGGTATGTTCTGTGATATGAGTTGTTAGCTCACTGGAGCCAGTCAGTCCACCGTGTGCTCCTTCCCAGTCAGGAGTGGAGGAATGGCATTGCTGAAGGGAGTTCTGCCCCCGTGAATTCCAGCTCACCCGCTCCAGCCCCTGGCTGGGGGACAGTACGTAGACAGCGGGAGAGGTGACCCAGGCGTCCAGATGCAGAGCTGGCACTCGACCCAGCAGCCCTGGGGCCACGCTGGTCTTTGCGTCTGCACTTCTCTGGTTCTCTGATGATACTTGGCTGAGAGAACCTACGTTCACCTGAGACAGAGAAGAGCCTCGGAGACAGGGTTTCCTAGTTCTGGGGCCAGTTGGCACTTTCTCAGATCAGAGTCAGTTGTGTAAAACAGAGGTGTACTTTTTGTGCAGACCAATTGAAAGTTGTTTTCTATTAACCCGGCATTTTCTGCTGTTAGTTTTCTTGGGCGCCATTTATAGCTTCATGGGGTGGGTTTCCATCTAGTTATATTTCCAACCACCATTAAATGAAATAAAATTTAGTCAACCTCTTTTTAAAAAATCAATCAATTTTAATGCAAAAATGCAAGATATATGTTTTGTCCGGGTTGGATTCTTTCAACAGGTGTCTCCCCTTATGATGGTGTAAACTTGAGAGAGATAATGAGTAATCTCTTTGTGTTGTTTTGGTTTCTGTGCAGAACTCTGCCAGGCCGTGTGTGATGGGCAGGCTTTGCTGGGGGCCAGAGCTAGTTGGATGTGTGGATTTCATGGGGTGAAGACCCCCTGTTTTGAACATCAGTCTGGCTGGCAATACTCTAGCTTCTCAGCCCAGAGTGGCGGCTTGAGCGGGCCTGATGCTAAAACCACAGAAAAGGACATACTGATGCTTCCCTTTCAGGACCTTTAGCTTAGCTAAGTGTGGGGAAAAAAAGTGACAAAAGCATTCTCTATAATAATAATACCAGTAATAGTAATAATAATAAAAAGAAAGTGTTGGCAGGTGATCAGAGGGGCCTTGACATTCACCCACGTTCTCTCTTGTGTTCCTTGTGTTTCTAATAACATTAGCAATGTATTCTAGTGGAAAGAGCCCCAGGCCAGGAACTAGGACGGAAAGCAGGCTTCAGTCTGACTTGCTGCTTAACAGCCTGCTTTGGGGTAAACCACTTCAACTCTGAAAACTCGTATTCCCCACCCCACTCCTTCAGAGTCTGATCGCGGGGTTCCCTTCTACTGCTAAGATTCTAGGGTGTGTCTTCAGCACTTCCTTTGTCTTTGGCTCTTAGCATCAGGACTGAGTTGATTTTCTGGAGAAGATTTCATTCTCCCCTTCGTGGATGGTTTGGCCCAGCATCCAGCCAACCAGAGGAAGTGAATTACCTGGGACTAATTGAGGACTTTTTTTTTTTTTTTTCAGGACAGGAAGGGGTGGGTCTGTAGGAGACTGAGACGTGAAGGTGAGTCAACCTGTTTTAAGTCTGTCGTTCCTCATGAAAAAAAAAATACTACTGTTCTTTCTAGAATGTGAGTGCTAAGACCCAGGGGAGGTGGCTGGGTCTATACCCAGTTGGTCTCAGAGTTGGGTGCTGGGGCTATGTCTGCCATGTTCTCTCCTATTCCACGACGAGACTAAACTGTCAGGCAATCCGGAGATGCAACCACCACACCTCTTTTCTCGCTCGATGGCTGGGTTGTAAGTGGACTGACTTCCTTAATCACCCTGGGAAGCTGCAGGGGTGAGGTGGGGCTCCTACCAGGCACATTTAAGGTGATGGAGATTTGTCATCCTGACACTTCGTTTGGAACTATTCAGTGAGTGGAAATCTGTAGTCAGAAATGAGGGGAGCCTTTCAGACGTTGCTGGATCAAGTTCACCCACGAGGAGAGAAAAAGGAAGGAATCAGATTACTGCTGCCCTAGGTTCTGTGCCAAGAGAGAAGGATATGGAGGATGTCTCTACACTGGGATTCCCCGGAGAGTAAGATAGTTTTGCTCATTTTTAAAGATTTCCTAAACAAGAGTTCCAAACAGATTTCCATATGTCCTAGCCGTTTGTTTCAGAAAGAAATATTCAACCCACTTGGAGCCCTTTCCTTTCAGGAATTCCCAGAAAATTTCCCAGTAGTGTCAAGAAGTGAAATGTCTCCATCATCAAGAGCTCCTCTTTTTTATTTGGGACCATCCAAGGAGTTGGAAAAAGGTTCGACACTGAGGCATAAGACCCCGTAATTTCTCAGACAAAGGACTCTTTCTGAGTCATTGATCTGAAAATACGTCCACACCAGCCTCCAGGGAGGGTGTGTGATAATAACCATTGATTACTTAGGAATCTGAGAGTGGGGTGTTTCGGGAAGCAGCGTGGGCTGAGCTCTTTGATCCGAACGTAACTCCAGGAAAAATAAACACGCGCACTGAGTCATTTCTCTTCAGGGCTGCTAATAAAGGTAGTGGGTTGCTTGCAGGGGTATTTACCTTCTTATTTTTAAACTATGACGGCAGGAGGCAAGACAACTGACTTGACCACCAAAGGAACTGGGAAGAGTAGCCAGGTCGGGGGCCACGAAGGACTCTTTTGTAGGAGTCGTGTGCAAATATGGGTGTAGCATGGTCTGGGATAGGGAAATTCAGAAATAACATGAAAGTCCATTAACAGGAGATTAATAGGTAGATGACGGCACAGCCTATGCCATGAATATTGTGTGTCATGAGTCATCTTCCCGAATACACCCTCCAGTGACAACTCGTCTGCGTGCAATTGGTTACGATTTATTACAGAAGTGTTCCTAGGAACATAGCAAGAGGGAGGCAGGAGTGGGAAAGGGAGAGAAGTCAAGTCAGGGGGTGACTTCAGACAAATCCCAGCCTTCACCTGATCCCTGTGGGGGAACTCTGGAGTATAAATTGTACCAACTGGAGGCAAGGGGCTGGGCTTTCATAATCCTACAGCCTCTCCTAGTTCTTGGTGTTAACAGGCAAAATGGTGCAAGGAGCTGCAGGGCAGACCCCAGAAAGGAGCTGCAGGTGCTTACAGCTAGAGAGAAGCACGCATAAGCTGGGGATGGACACACACTGAAATGGTGGAGGGATCGGAGGGTTTGGTTAGTGTCTGCTTTCCTCTTCAACTATTGAAAAGAGTGAAGTCTTTCCATTGCAAGTTATTTATGGTGAACACTGAGTGAAAAAGCAAGTTAAGAAGTAACCTATTGTAGGGTGTTTCCCAGCACCAACCAATTCTCCAACACCAGCTGGGTATCCAGTGATTCAGTTCAATTCTGGAGGGAGTGTCGGGTTCTGTAAGTAAAAGGGCTCAGTCCCACAGGAGCCCCCCCGCTGCAGTCCCAGGGTGTCAGCTGCCCTTCTGGCTGACTGGCTACGTACTGGGGCTCCCAGGACCCCCTCCTCAAGTTTGAGAAATTGTTAGAATGGCTCACAGAGCTCAGGAAGACACTCTTACCTATATTTACCGGTTTATTATAAAGGATGCAACTCAGGAGCAGGCAGATGGAGGAGATGCCTAGGACAAGGGGTGTAGGAAGGGCCGCAGAGTCTCCAGTGCCCTCTCGGGGTGCACCACCCTCCCAGCACCTCCGCGTGCTCATGGACACGGAAGCTCATCAAATCTCACGCAAGAGCTCAATCTCCAGCCCCCTCCCCTTCCTAGAGGTTGGTGGATGGAGCTGAAAGTTCCAGGTCTGTAATCACTTGGGACCAGCCCCATCCTGAAGCTATCCAGGGGCCCTACTTGTGCCACCTCATTGGCATAAACTCAGGTGTAATCAAAAGGGGTATCTTATGCATAATGAGGCACTCCAATTGCTCAGGAAATTCCAAGGGTGTTAGGAGTTCTGTTCCAGTAACTGGGGACAAAGACCAAAGAGATTGCTGTTTATACTGTACATATATATTTTGATATTTTTTTTAATGAAAAGAAACATGCATCTATGTGCATGTAAAGAAAAAAGTCTGGAAGGAAACAGATCCAGCTGTTAATCGTGTTACCACATAAGGAATGGGGAAGGGGGGTGGAGGGGTGGGTGGAAATGTTCAGGTTTATGAGCAAGCATATTATGCTTTATAATAGGAAAAAATAAAGCAATGCACAAGACCTCTGTCATGTCCATGGGCATCTCTGCAGTTCTAAGAACCAGACAGGCTTACCGAGTGAAAGGGACATAGTGATTGCTTGGTGCATATAGTGATGTTTCCTTGCAATGAACAAAACTTTGAAGTCTACAATTACATACAATACTGGACTGGAAGTTGTGGCTTCAGTGGTCTCCATTCCGGATGCCTGTTTGTCATTTTAGGCTGTCTTGGGAAAACATGTTTTTAGCCTGGTGCCTCCTCTTCGTGCTTGAGTCCTTACCCATTGGATGTTCATTAGTTTAGCCTGTCCTCCCCGTGGGGGGTCTGTCTGGGTGGAAAAATGACTCTAATACTCTGCCTTCAGACTGAATTGGTAGCCCTGCCAGACACTTAATTTGTAGGTAAAATCAGCTCTCTTCCCCCTTGATGGTAGGTATCGTAGATCCAGGTTGATATAATCCCTTCCTCTGGCCAGTAAACAACCAAGAAGAACCATGAGAAGGTCCGCAAAAGTGGTCACCAACATCCCTGTAATCACAAAGCCTGAAATAAAAGCTTATATACGGTGTTGTGTTAAGCTCTGGGCAAGGAGAACTGTGTGAAGAAGGTCTCTTCACTTTGGAGCTGCAGGATTTGCATCAGATCAACTCTTGTTTCAATTTATCCACCCACCCTCCAGTCCATTCATTCATCCACCCAACCATCTACTCACCCACCGATCCACTCACTTACCCATCCATCCACTCACTCACCCATCCATCCACACACCCACCTGTCTTCCCATCCATCTATGCACCCATTCACCCACCTACTCATCTGCCCATCCATCCATCCATCCATCCAT
>NW_024425675.1:27433277-27463152 GCF_017311325.1 Ursus maritimus | reverse complement strand
CATCCATCCATCCATCCATCATCCATCCATCCATCCATCCATCCATCCATCTGCCCATCCATATTTCTAACAATTATTGAGGGACTCTCATGAGCCAGGCAATGCAGTAGGCATTATTCCTACTCTTTGGCATTTATCCTTTGCAAACACACTTAAAACTTACCTCCAACTTCTGCCTACAGCCTTTAGCATATATTAAAAACCATTTCAGGTCCTGACTGCTTCTCATTAGGGTTTGTTTTCTCCTAGCCCCGGGTTCCTAGTTACTTCTGTCTCTCAGTAGTACTACCCCAGATAACAACCACCATGTACTGAATGCTCATTACCTGTCAGGTACTTTGCAAAGCTCTCTGTACACCCACCTTATCTCATTCAAGCCTTAAGTGATCCTAAGAAGTTTCATCCTCTTTATTGTGAAATACAACATATATAAAACCGGTGCCTCCCAATAAAGTATGATTCTAAAATTTATTGGAAAGCAAGGTTGTCTATATATAATGAGGTGAAAAATAGAAATTGCCAGCACCCAGAAGCCCTCTGTGTGCCCCTCCTTCAGTTCCACCCACTCTGTACCTTCTAGAAGTCACCACCATCCGATATATATGATAATGACCTCTACTTTAAAAAAAAATAGTTTTACCATGTAAGCATGTGTCCCTAAACACTATAGTTTGGTCCTGCTTGTTTTATTAAACAGAAATCATATTGTATGTTTTCTCTAGTGATTTCGTTTTTTCCCCTCAATGTTAAATTTTTAAGATTCATTCTTATTGTTGCATTAGTTGTATCCAGTTCTCTTTCCCATGTGATATTTTATTATATGAATATAGCGCCATTTATTTTACAGTCTACTGTTTTGGGACATGTGTGGTTTTCCAATTTTTGGCAATTATTAAAAATGCTACTATGAACATCCTTGCACAGGACTTTCATTGAAAAGAGCCTTCCAGTTGGATTTGCAAATAGGAATGAAATTGCTTGGTGGTAGGCATGCTTTGAACGTTGGTTGGTAATGCTGAGCAGTTTTCCAAACTGGTTGTACTAATTTACACGTCCACCCATGGTATAGCAGTACGTTCGTGGCACTGTATCCAGTCTTTTTAATTCCAGCTTTTCTGATCATCTGTAGTCATATCTCATCTTGATTTTCATTTGCATTCCAATCGTGACAAATTAGCTTGAATGTCTTTTTGTATATTTTTTGGTCATTTGTCTATCTCCTTTTGTGAGTACATTTTGAAGTCTTTGCCCCTTTTATTAGCTTTATTGAGATATAACTGCCTTTTAATCCTTTAAATGCTATCTTCTGATATTTTCGATATAATCTAACTCACCAGGCTTTTCCTTTATGGTCGGCACTTTTTGTGTCCTGCGTAGGAAATCTTTCCTTACCCTGAGGTCCTAAGAATCTTCTTGCACGCTATTGTATCAGTCGTGGCAGAGTTAGGAAACCGAAATGACATCATGTACAACAGAGAGGATTTAATAAGGAGAAAGGGTTACACGACCTCCGAGCCTGAAGACAAAAAAGGAAGCTTACAGCAACACGGAGATAATCGCCACAGAAAACAGGTGGTGCCTTTAAGACGAGGGAACAAAGAAGAGCTGGTGTCACCAGAACCTCGAACTCAGAGAAGGGATCCCTGCGGCCACAGCAGCCCAGGAGGCAGGTGCAGGTGCGGGTGCTGTGCTCCTGGGCGGGAGTGGTGGGTTGGGCTGAGCTCGAGGCTGGAACCAGGTGCTGTGGGGGGTAAAGGGCTGCAGCTGGAGAGATGCGAGCGCAACAGCACGCAGAGCCAGAAGGAGGAAGACTCTCTGGGTTTCCCCCATCTCTCAGTCTCCCTCTTGCAGCCCCTAACGCAGAATCTAGCAGGAAACCCACTGGCAAAGGAGAAATGTAGAGTCCCAGCCCCTGAATCACCAAGCACAGAACAGAAGAGTGGATCTGGAGCTGAGAAAGAAGAGCTTAGTAATTGGCACAATAATCTAGAAGTTTTATTATTTTGCCTTTTACATTTACCTTCAATACTCCTGGAATTGATTTTTGTGGATGGTAGGAGTCTGGCATCACAGCCCCAACCTCTAATTGACTCAATACCACTTAACTGAAAGACTGTCTTCTCCAAATTGCTTTCCAGGGCCCTTTTATAAATCCAGATGGTCCGTTTCTAGATTCTCTATCATATTCCATTGATTTATTTGTCTAAACTTGCACCAGTAATCACCTTAATTAATGTAGCTTTAAAATGAAGTTTGGTATCTGATAGAGTAAATCATCTCACTTGGTTCTTATTTAAGATTGTCTTGGCCCGTCAGATTTCCATTTGATTCTAGAATAAGCTTTTCAGTTGTCATAAATATGTTCCTGGGATTTTTATTTAGACTGCGTTGACTATAGATAACTTTGGGAAAATTGACATCTTTACAGTATTGGGTTTTTCAGTCCATGAATATGGTTTACTCCTTCTCTTGTTTAGGTTTTTAATGTTTTCTTATAATGATACTGGCTGCTCTTCTGTTAGAAGTCTTATATATGTTTCATCACCTGTAGTTTTAGGTATTTGTTCTTTTAACTTTTTATTTGCAATAATTTCAAATGTATAGAAAAGCTGCAAGGATAGTACAGAGAACTCCCTTTATCCAGATTCAACATTTGAAACATATTTTGCCATATGTTTGTTATTGTCTCTCTCTCTCTTATTCTCTCTATAGATATACATTAGTTTTTGTTTTCATAAATCGTTTGAAAGTAGATTGCATCAATCAGGCCCCTTTACCCATTAATATTTCCATATGTATTTTCTAAGAGTGAGGAGAGTCACCTGTAACTACGGTATAGTTGTCAGGTTCAGAAAACTTAGCTTTGACTTAATTCTTTCGTCTAAAGCAGTTCACCTTCCAGTTTCATTAGTTGTCCTAATGACATCCTTCCGGTCTAGGACCTAGGTCAGAAGCACACCTTACATTTCATTGGCGTCTGTGTTTATCGTCTTCGATTTGTGGCAGTTCCACGGGCCTTCCTTGGCTTTCGTGACCCTGACGGTGTTGAAGACTGCAGGCCAGTTACTTTCCTGGGTGTTTCTCAGGCTGGAGTCGTTGACTGTTTCCTCACCATTAGACTCAGGTTTTGCACCCCTGGCAGGAGTATTTCAGAAGCAACGCGTGTCTCTCTCAGGATGCCCCATCCAAAGGCACATGTTGCCTACCTGCCTCTCATCCGAAACGGTTTTGATCACCCGCCCGCAGTCGTGTTCAGTTTTTCCACTGCACAAGATTTTCTTTCCCCTTGAAGTTAATAGGCAGTCTGGGGGAAAACACTGAAACCCTGAAAATATCCTGCTCCTTGTTCACCATCTCCCTTCGTTTTAGCATCTGCTGGTGATTCTTGCCCAAAGCAGTCTGTGCTGTAATGATTGCAAAAAGGTGATTTTCCAGTTTCACCACTTCTTCCACATTTATCATTCAGCATTTGACTGTCAGGAAGAACCCTCTTTCTCCCTCATTTATTTCTTTGTTTGTTTCTCTGCTTTTTATTTTATGGGCTCACAGATTCCTACTATAGTCAATGAATTATAATCCATTACTCTTCTTCCTTCCTCCCTTCCTCCCTGTCTCTCTCCCTTCCTCCCTCCTTCCCTTGCTTCCTTCCTCCCCCCTTCCTTCCTTCCTCCCTCCCTCCCTCTCTTCCTTCCTTCCCCCCTCCTGTCCTCTTTCTTTCTTTTCCTTCCTTCCTTCCTTCCTTCCTTCCTTCCTTCCTTCCTTCCTTCCTTCCATGATGCTCAGATTGTCCCAAAATTGGGGTAGTGAGAACATCTTTGAGCTGGCTCCTATGCCTTTGACATGTTTCCCTCTCTTTTTTTGAGCATTTCCTTACTTTCTGACCTGAGCCCATGCTCGCCTGTGCTTTACCTGTCTCAGCAGTGGAATGAGCCATGTCTCCAATAAACTCTTGATTCCGGATCTGGATGGAGGACCGTTCATTGCTCTTTCAGTGGCCCAGGCTAGGATAAATATACATGTGTGTAAATAAAACCATACACTAACTATAACATATCTACATGTATATAATTATAAGAAATATAAGTTTACATTGATGTCTCCAATTCCAACTGAACCCATGGGTCATCTTGCCATCACCCAGGACTGTCTACATAATTTGTGGAGTCCAGTGCAAGATGAAATGTGGGGCCCCTTGTTCAAAATTTATCTAGAATTTCATCACCAGAGAGGGCTGAACCGAGCAAGGGGCTCTTTTCACAGAGCCTGTGTGACTGCCTATGTTTCACACACACAAAGTAGACTCTGTCTTCATCATTCCATATTTGCGTCTCCCTTTTTCCATAGTGAGAATGCCCACTGGCAATATTGACACATTTACTCAAGGCTTTCTACATCGTTTGGGAACCATGTGCAAAGCGAAGTTGCCAAACCCTTTGTTCAAGAAGGGGAAAAATGTCATTAAAGGTACTAAAATATAAAGCACGTTCTTTTCTTTTGCTGTCTCCTGATTTGCCGTGGTGTTTCTTATTTGCTATTCAATCTCATTCCAAATAAAGAAAAAATGAAATTTGAATTACTAGCACCTATTCTGCTGTTCATCTCTATATCACAGTGGCAATTTTAAGTGCAAATATAAGAGCATTTAACTCTTGAGTGCCATGCCCCAAATCACGTGATGAATATTTCCTAGTTTGAACGTGCATATGTGTTTTGTTCTTGGGAAGAAAGCGGGACAGTTACACAAAACTCACCCCACAGTCTCTGTTTCACTTCTGGACGTGCTCACATTCTACCAGCCCTCGCTGCCTTTGGGTTACCGATGAATGAGGAAGGACTGAGAAGGAAAGGCGCTCTGGGTCGTCTGTCTCTCCCCGCCCCCGTGTGTCGTCATTTTCCGCCTCTGTGGTTGGTGAATGGAGGGAAGAAAGATTGTGCTTGGTCGTTTGCCTTTCCTAGGACAGACACACTGCCTTCTGTGTGCGGTCAAAACAAGTTCCGTGTCCAACAAAGCGTGGTCTTCTGGGGGCTCTCTTCTCATCTACCCGGTTGTGGTTGTGGGCATTACACACTTTCTTTGCACTCGCTTTGAACCTCCCTGTTCCCATGCGTGATGGCATTGGTTCGAAGAATTTCAAGATGGTGACAACGGAGCTTTAAATCAAGCGCAGCGTCCTTCTGAGCACAGAGCCCCGTGTGACCGCACGGTGGACAGGACTCCTAGTTTTCAAGGATTTTCTTAAGACTCCTGTCCCCACTCTTTACTCCCAAGGTCTTGAAGCCGCAGCAGAGCTTTAGCGACAACTTCGTCGTGGTGAGGTGCGTATTTCTGTGCATAACTTGAAGTTCTTCCGATTCTGGTGATGCTGAACGCATGTGTGGTTTATTTTCACTCCTTGATGATCTTGGGCTGTTTGGGGGAGGTCGTGTGGAGAGTTTTAAACTCAAGTGGCTGCTGTTATCCTACAGATGAGGATGCGCGTGCATGGTTGATGCTATTGTTAGAAATTACCTTTTCGTTTTCCACAACCAAAGGCTGTTTAATCAAAAACGTGTTTTTTGGGACTGGATAACACATTCACAAAGATCAAACATAAAGAGAGTGAAGGTATATTAAAAATTTCATTTTCTAGCTATTTACTGCAGTTACGTAGAAATAATTGCTTTTTAAAAACTTATCCGTGTACCTCCAGACCCTGTTACGTGCACGTACTAGCTCTTAATAGCTCATCTGTAATTTTTTTTGACATTTTACAGAAACCAGTTAATGTAGCCAGAGAATGAGGACAGTTTTCTTTCTTTCTTTCCAATTCTATCCTTTCTCCATTTTTCTTGATTTCCTGCTGGTAGGCCCTCTGGTACAGCATTGAATAGAAGTGGTGGTAGTGGGCATTCTGAGTTCATTCCTGATCTCAGAAGGAAAGTGTGTAATTTTTCTACCATTAATGTTTTTTGTAGATGCTTTTTATTTTTATTTTTTTAAGGATTTTGTTTATTTGTCAGAGAGAGAGAGAGAGCACACACGCGCATGGGGGGGCAGGGGCAGAGGCAGAGGAAGAAGCAGACTCCCCACTGAGCTGGGAGCCCGAGGTGGGACTCGATCCCAGGACCCCGAGATCGTGACCTGAGCTGAAGGCAGACGCTTAACTGACTGAGCCGCCCAGGCATCCTGTTGCTTTTTAAGACTAAAAACAAAGAGTTAGCTTCTATTCCTAGTCTTCTATGAGTTGTTTTGGTTTTTTTTAATAATGAATGTATGTTGAATTTTATGACTTTTCTGCATCTATTGAGATGTCATGTGATTCTGACTGGTTTTTGAATGTTACGCAAACCCAGCATTCCTGGGAGGAGACTAACTTGGCTATAATGTGTTCATTCTTTATATATTATTCAATTTGCTTTGTTTAAATTTTTGTGTCTGTGTTTATGAGTAAGAATCATCTGAAATTTTCCATTCTTGTAATATTCTTAAGAGGTTTTGGATCATGGTCAGAAAATAAGCTTGAGATTGCTTTTTTTTCCTTCTTCTTCTTGGAAAGGGTTTGTGTAAGAGTTGTGTTACTTCTTTTCTGAGTGTTTGTGGAATTCCCAGTGAATTCATCTGGACCAGAATTTCTTCTTGGGGGGTTTAAATTATGCATTCAATTACTCTAATAGTAACAGGACTGTATTTTCCACTTTATTGTGCCGGTTTGGGTCAGTTTTATTTCTCTGATAACTTGACCATCCATCTAAGCTTTCATAGGGTCGTTTATAATACCTTCGTAGTATATTTTTGTGTGGGATTTGCAGGCTATTCCTTTTTTACTTCTGATGTTGTATATGTGTGTTGTTTCTAAGCGCTTTAAAGACAGCATTCTGTTGTCCCCTGTTGAAAAGTCAGTTGGCATTTTATTTTAGGTCTTTTTAAGATAATATGCCTTTTTTTCCTCTTGCTATGTTTAAGATATTCCTTTTGTCTTTGATGTTCATTGGTTTTATTATGATGTGATTAGGGATGGGTTTCTTCTTTGTTTATCCTGCTGGAATTCTTAGGGTTTGCTGACTTCGAGACTGGATCTTCACCATTTTTGGAAATTTCTCAGCCATTATTTCTTAAATAACACGTTTCCCCCATTCTCGTCTCTCCTTCTAGAATCTTTTATGCACATTCACCGGACATTCTCAGTGTATACTGTGAGTCACCCGCTCTGTTGGGCTTCCCGTGTTTTTGTTGCTCTGTGCCTTAATAGTACGCTCTACTTTTCCCCTGTATGTTTTGGTTTACTAATTTTCTCTTAAACCCGCCCATAGAATTCTTAATTTGGGATATTGTATTTTCTGTTCCAGAACTTCCATCGGCTCTTTTTAAAAGAAATAATTTCCCTTTCTCTGCTGAAATTCGTAGTCTTGTTTTATCTCCTCGAGCATATGAAACATTTAAGAGTCCGTGCTTGTTCATTGGAGCACCTGAGTCTTTTTCCCACTGTTTACTACTCAATGGTCTAGGATGACGTAAACTTACCTTAGGGAGTCACGCAGCAGTTAAGAAGTTGGGGTGACTGCGAACAGAGAAAGGGAGGAGAAATAGGTCCAGCGTGTGGAGAGAGGAGTAGTAAGGCTTAACCACTCGTAGGAGATGTCAGGCAACTTGTATTTCTGGCCCCTGGCTGCGTCCTGTATGCCCACACAACTTCAGAAGTCAGTGTGTCAAATGCATAAGTTGAGAGGGTCACCTAATGTGACAATGGACACATTTTCAATCTACTTTTTAAAAAATTGGATGTTTAGAGACTTGGGAACATGGGACAAGAGTCCCACGTTTCAGCCCCCAGTGTCCTCTGACCTGACAAGTTGCTCCCCTTCTCAACATGTCATTACTGCCATCTCTAGAGGAGACAACAATCCATACTTTTTCCTATTTCAGATGAAAAGTACAGGATGGACCATATTACTCACTATGCTACCGTGAAAGTAATGTTTTGAGGTAACAGTTTGATTGTGTCAGCCCAGTGATCAAAGCCCTTCAGTGATTCCTGTTGCTCTTGGGCTTAGTGACAAACTCGCTCAGCACAGCTCACCCCGTGCCTGGTGGCCTGGCCCTTGCCCACCCCCCTGGCCTCATCTTAGACCATTTACTTCTCCAGTCATACTGACTTTCTGGCGCTCCCTTGACCTGACCATGCTCCCTTCCCTTGGAAGGCCTTTGCACTTGCTGGTGCCTCGGGCTCATAAGTGTCCCCTTTTCCCCTCACCCAGTTAGTTAGCTCCTGATGCATCTAGTGTCAGGGCCTCAGGGCGGTCTTCCCAGTCTGGCGACTAGCTCAAATCCCCGTGAAATGGACTCTTTAGACCGCACGCCTAGCCTCGCTCCCATTGGGCTCCCAGAGTTGCAGTCTTACATTTATTGCTGTGATTATTTCCTTCATGCCTGCTCTCTTACTAGACTTTGGCACCTGGGGGTGGGCACCAGGCCAGTGTTTGCTCATTGCTCCCTCCCCAGCATTTAGCCCACTGCCTGGGGAAAAGAAGCACCCAATAATTATTAGTCAAATCAATGACGGAAGGAAAGCAGGCTTGCTAATTTCATTAATTTCATGCTAACTGTGGATTTCGCTAGTTTATTAACTTGTTTTCTGAAAAGTGGGTTGGACAAGAAGCAGTAGGAACAGATGATTCAAATTGTGAAAAAAAGTGAAAGATTGGTCTTTAAATGTCGTTGGCTACAAGTGATTAGTATTCAACCACTTCCGCCGTCTGGAACCTGGTGTCAAGTGCCAAGAGAAAATGTGTTTAGAATTTAAACAGATTCTCCTGGAAACACCCATGCAAAGCAATTTGCTAAGATATAGCCAAGGAGGCTGTATGGATGAGAAATCTGTTCTTTATGTGTTTGCCTTTTTTTTTTTTTAACTGCAGGCATTGTAACAGGGACCTACCAGGGTAAGGAGAGGGACGTTGGTGTTTCCAGGAAATGGAGAGGCCTCTCCTGCTGTTTGCTAATCAGTCGAGGAAGCGGAGGGACTTGTTGTGATTGCTGCTGTGTCTGGTTCTGGGGGTTTAGGCGTCAGCGCTGGGTGTCACACCTCAGATAAGATAGAGCTGAGAACTGAAAAAAAGTGTCATCTTTTAGTTGATTTCCTGGTGCCTGCGTGACGGTCTGGGAAGTCCTCTAGTCACTGAAGGACTGTGAAGGCAGCCTGCTGGGAGCATGGGAGCCAAGAGGCAGGAAGTCAAAGCAGACATGGCTTGGGCTGGTGGGAGGACCCGCCTGGTCACAGTGCTTAGAGCCGGGCTGGGAAGCCAGAAGGACTTTGAAAGTAACAAAGCCACATCCAGTAGTCTATACAACGTGCTGATTAAACACAGTGTTTGAGTCACCGGATCTGAGCTCCAGTCCTGGTTCAGTACTGATAGAACAGAACACTTCTGACACCAAATGTGGGCTTCCCCCCCCCACAACAACCTGTTCTCTCACACCACCTGGGTGTCTGCTGATTCAATTAAATTCTGACTCTACCTGCCTGAGGTTCGTGCAGACCCCACGGGTTGAGGGCTCAGTCCCACAAGACCTTTCCCCTCCTTCTGATACCCGTTGCAAGGGCTAGGTGGTTACCTCTGCTTCTGACCCGCTGGCTCTAACGCCGGGGGAGTCTACCTCCTGGGGTCTGATGATTTGCCAAAACGGCTCACAGAACTCAGGGAACACAGTTTTCTTGCTCAAGGAGGCAACTCAGGAACACCTACCCAGAGGGAAGACAGGCTGAGGGTTTGTGGGAAGGGGCTTGGAGCTCCCGTGATCTCTCTGCTGGGCCACCCTCCCAGCACCTGTCTGCCGTCACCAACCAGGAAGCTCACGTCCTTGTCCAGAAGTTTTTATAGAGCCCCACCTGCAGTCCCCACTGCCCTACTGAGGGGTCCGCGAGTAGGCTGAAAGTTCCCCACCCTGAAAACCCCATCCTGAGGCAGCTAGGGGCCCCACCTGGGTCACGTCATGAGCGTGAACTCAGGTGTGCTCAGAAGGAGGGCCTTAGGGATCACACAAGACACTCCCATTACTCGGGAAGTCCCGGGGGTTTTAGGAGCTCTGCCCCAGGAATGGGGACAAAGACCAAATATATGTCCTGCTATGCCTCAGATACCCTCTAGCTGTGTGACCTTGCCTAAGACGTTCACCCCTTAGCCCTGAGTCTCTAAAATGAAGTCATTGTGTAGAATAAATGAGGCAGTGTACCTACGACACTTGCTAGACAGCATTAAAGGAGTTAGGGTCCTAGTACCCGAGGGCCAAGGGCCTTGTCCGAGAAGTGGGTCTGTAAGGCGGGTTGCCGTGGGCTTTTTGCTGCCGTACTCTGGGCATATTTTTAAAGCTAAATTTAAATGAACTTGGGTCAACTTGAAGGAGAGAAAGTGCTACAAAAGGGCATAGGCTATCGGAGAGGTGGGTGTGGGAGTGGGAGGGGCTTTCGTTTATTTGCCGAGCAAATATTGATGAGTGTGGGCCCTGTGTGGGCATCAGTGCTCAGCGCCGACAGCGCGGTGGTGGGAATGATTCACAGCGGCCCCTGGCCTCACGGCTGCTTCTAATCCAGCGGGGAAGACACAGATGCAGGGACTGTGGGCTTCGTTCCCGTTGCGAACGCATTTCGTATGTGGTGAAGGAGGGCAGAGTGCCCTGAGTTCACGCCACATGGGGGCTGTCCCCGGTCTGGTACACTCTGGTGAAGGGCTGGTGGGGGCACTGCTCAGAGATGATACATGTCCCAGATGTCGCTTCAGGACTTGCAGGCAAGAGTCTCCCCTGTTCCCTGCCTTGACTTCAAGCTGTCTAGAGAGGTGGTCATTCTGATCGCCCCAGTAGGACATGGGGGTGCTGGTTTCTTAACTAAACCCTGAGTGACAGTCAGGTTTATGGATTTTGGCCAGTGCATTGAAATAGGTCTACCTGGATGCCTGCAGCTCTCTGCTTTGACTGGTTTCCATCAGACTTGCTCCTCATCCTGGGTTTGTGCACGCCGACGGCTACGTGGAGAGTCCATTTCGGCTCTCTTGAGAACAGGGTCAGATGGGGGAGACGGGATTTCATGTTTGGTTAATAGGCCTGAGGTCGAGATTTATCAGGGAGGTTCTCGAACATAAAGGGTGAGAAAATATTCTCATTATCCTAAGGTGTTCAGATGTCTTCTGCGTAGTAAGCGGTCAGGACTGCAGTGACTCCCCGTGCCCCATCGCCCGCCACCTTATATGCGTGCTACACTTGATCCTAACCGCTGCAGAAAATACAGATGAGGCAGGAAGCAGCTTCCGACAGAAAGCAAAGAAATTCTATCACAAGTGGTCCCCGGTTCCTCTTCCGGGGCCAAAGTACTGGCTACCTGGTAGGTGAAGCGTTTTGCATTCTGATCGGGCCTCTCAGGTTTCTGAGAGTGTCTGCAAGGGGGAGATTGCCATTTACCTATGACTGTACAGACCTTTATGGCTTACAAAGCACTCCAAGCCCTTGGGGAGCCTGCATTCGACTAGCAATTTTCTTAGGTGCTCCGCTGCTCTGGGCCTGAGACCCCCCTCGTGAAGAAAGCAGGGAGATTGGATGACAGTGTGTGTCCGTTGTAGGTTGAATTGTGTCCCCCCAAAAACCGTATGTTGGAGTCCTAACCGCCAGTACCCCAGACTGTGGCCTCACTCGGAGATAGGGGCTTTGCAGAGGTGATGAGGTTAAAATGAGGTTGTTAGGGTGGGCTCTCATTCAACATGGCTGGTGTCCTGAGAAACAGGAGATCTGGACACAGGAACCCACATAGAGGGAGGACGACGTGAACAGACGCAAGGAAAACCCATTGTCTACAAGCCAAGGAAAGGGGGCTCAGAAGGAACCAACCATGCTGACCCCTTGATGTTGGGCTTCCAACCTCTGGAAGCATGAGACCCATTTCTGTTGTTGAAGCCACCAGCCTCCGGAAACCCGAGCCAACTAATACGTTGTCTTTATGCTTTTTCCTGCCACAGACCCCTTTGGTGATGTAAGGTTGACCCTGGACCCCTTCCCAGAGTAATGCCTACATGTAAAAAATATGACACCAATTACTAAGCATGTTTATTGAAACACAGTTATCAAAATACCAGACATTTGTGAAGAGTAACATAGGTGCTCCTTGAATAATGGATTAAATAGCAAGGTACCTCGGCAAGTCTAAAACAACCATAAGTTCTAAGTAGAGATGAAGGGTGAATGATATTTCAAGATATTTGCAACAAGCAGAATGTGACGTGAACATATTATGGTTTTTATTGGTTGCAGGCACAGATGCTCCTGGTGGGTACGATGCCTCCATTCATGGTTAAAATGCTAAATATCCGTTGTTGGTTAGTGGAGCAAGGATTTTTTAGTTTTTTCATCCAGGCGTACGTGTTCCTGGACTGGATGATGTCTCAGGCCTTTTGAGACCTTGATTAGGTGACTCTGGGTTAATTCCTCTTGGAGGCTAACGTCTGTGGCTTCTTGCTGGCCCCACTAACCCTCCCGCTGGGCCTTGGGGACTTGGTGCCAGGGGCTGGTGGCCATGCCACACCCTCCTCCTTTCTGTTGTCATGGTGGCCGGGCCTCTTTGGTTCCTGGACGTGGCCCCCATCTCAGGCGCAAGCACCTTCTCTGCATAGCTGGCTTGTGACTCAGCAGAGCCACTGCAGTCATTGCTCTGTGACTCAGCTAAGCCTTCCTGGGGTCCCGCACAGGCAGGAAGTAGCTGATTATCTATCCCAGGGACTGTATCCTTGCGCTGGTGATGGAACCAGTGGTGATGAATCATGGGCCTCCAGTCAGCTGGTCTGCACTCACACACTGCTGACCCCAGGCTCTGGTCTCTCTCGGAAGTTTCACATGAGCTCATCTCATTCTCGCAAATAACCACACACTCTCCCCTTCCCCATACAGGTTCTTACCCCACAAAAAGGAAACCTCTGTTTGGACCTTGTTGTTTGAATGGAGGGATTATGTCACCATAAACAGAAACATTTTCTTTATGGCGTAAGGGAGGGTCCTGGTCTTCTAGTAAACACAGAAGTTATCTCTGGAGGTATCTGGGTGGAACGTTGGAGGGGTTTGGAAGGAATATGACAGTGTTCCACTGAGTCTTGTCTGTCTGTCTGTATTTATTTACGAGAGAGTGCATGAGCATGAGCGGTGGGGCAGAGGGAGACAGAGAATCTTTTTTTTTTTCTAAGATTTTATTTATTTATTTATTTATTTATTTATTTATTTATTTGACGATGGGGGCGGGGAGAGAGAGAGCATAAGTAGGGGGAGCAGCAGGCAGAGGGAGAGGGAGAAGCAGGATCCCCACTGAGCAGAGAGCCTGATGTGGGCCTTGATCCCAATACCCTGGGAACATGACCTGAGCCGAAGGCTGACGCTTAACCAGCTGAGTCACCCAGGCGCCCCAGTGTCCCACTGATGCTAAGACACACTTCTTTCATGCTCGAATATCTCTGAAATCAGGATGTTTCTTACAGTTCCTGGCATTTGGTATTTGACAAAATGGGGTGCATTTAAGCCTGTTAGAGAAGTAGAAGATTTTGGTGAAAAGGAGGACCAACGCTTCTGCCCACCCAAGAGAAGGCTTTGGTCACCTAGAGTAGATAGCCAAAGGCTACCTTAATTTTGTGGGATTTTTGGCCTTTGAATCAGGTTCATGGGTGGCGTATTTTATATATAGCTAACAGACAGCATAATTCTTCAAAAAGAAGCTTGACGTGGGAATGGAAGGAGTTGTTATTTATTTGTGTGTATGAGTCATAATGTGTTTTAGATCATACTTGAAAAAAATGCACGAACGTACAAAATGTGTGTTTGTGGGTCTGTTTAACGAAAGGATTATGCTTCAGCAAAACCCCAAAATCTCTATATATGGGACTGTCATCTAACTGCTGGTACGTTAGTTGCATGTTAACGGCTGACTTGACTTAACTATTGACTATCCTAATCTGAACTTGAGTGCTGCCAAGGACCAACAGAATCTTTGCTTTCTCGGGGCAATGGCCCGAGGGCAATGGCAGAGGTGTTGTGGCTCGTGGTGGAGTTAGTCTCCAAAAAAGGAGAATCACTTGCATAGCGGTTAAATTTTTTAAAAAAATTTTGAAATCCTTGTAGGTTCAAGGGAGTTGCAAAACAAAAGGCACAGGGAGGTCCTTGGGCTCTTCCCCCAGCCTCCCCCGATGGCAACATCCTACATGACTGTAGTACAATATCCCCACCAGGGTGTTGACATCAGTCCACAGAGCTGGTCCAGATTCCCTGTGTTTTATAGGCATTCGTGTGTGTGTGTGTGTGTGTGTGTGTGTGTGTGTGTGTGTGTGTGTGTGTGGTGTGAATAGTTTTATGCAATATTATCTCATGTGTAGATTCCTGTAAGTCACCAGACTCAATCAGTTCCATCAGCATCAGGTTCCTGGAGCTACACCCCCCTCCCATCCCTAACCCCAGGCAACTACTAACCTGTTCTCCATCTCTGTAATTGTGTCGTTTCAAGAATGTTACATCAATGGAATCATACAGTGTCTAACCTTTTGGTTGACTATTTTTTTTCACTTGGCATAATTCCTTTGAGATCCATCCAAGATGTTGCATGTCTGAATAATTCATCCCTTCTTATTCCTGAATACTGTTCCACGGTATGGGTGCACCACACTTTATGTAACCATTTATCCGCGGAAGGAAATTTATTTCCTGATTTTTTTTCTCTTATGAATAAAGCTGATTTCTGCATAGTAATTTTAAAGGTGAAAAATGATACTGCCTGCCAGACCCAACAGTTTGCTGAGGGCAGATTGTGTGTTATACACATTTTTACGTGCTTATTGTAGTGTCTGTCTACACATGCTCAGTAAGTGCTTAGTACTGGGATGGATGTGAAGCAGACATTTCAAGGAGACAGGAGGAGGGTGGTTAAAATCAAAGCTTTAGATCCAGACTAGAATTTGGGGCCTGCCTCTATCACCTCCTGGCTGATTTAATGCAGACCTGCGTTCCCCATCTGTACAATGGGGTAATCCCAGGACAGCTGTCGCAGGGGTGTTGTGAAGACATCATGAAGCTCTGAGCACGGTCGGTTATTCCGTAAGTGCTTAATCAATTTCTGCTGTATTACTAACTATCCGTAAGCAGATCAGGGATCTAAATAAGATCATAGTAATGCATCCACCGTAACTTTTCAGTGCTTTTATTCCGAAATGCTTTATCATTTGACTGAAGATGCACCATTATATACATGATATTTACACAAATTTAAATTGTGTTTATGTAGGGATGCCTGGGTGGCTCAGTTGATTAAGTGTCTGCCTTTGGCTCAGGTCATGATCCCAGGGTCCTGGGGATCGAATTCTGCATCGGGCTCCCTGCTCAGTGGGGAGCCTGCTTCTCCTTCTTCCTCTGCCCCTCTCCCGTGCTCATGCTCTCTCACTCTCTCTGTCTCTCAAATAAATAAATAAAATCTTTAAAAAATAGTGTTTACATGTACATGGACATTTAAAATATCTTGAGTCTTCTTTTTGAAACGACAGCTCTTAGCATTATAATGTATAGTGTTATGAACATTAATGGTCAATTATCTAACATGCATATGCGTGTTTTTAGACATTTGGGAGGATGGAAATGTTCTTTTCTGCGCAGCTGTTCCGGGGTTTCTATCAACCTTGGAAAGTGGCATCCGGTCTTATAAAAGTGGGCTGAACAGATCTCATTGCTCCCTTTCCATCGTACCATCAGCAGCAAGCGTCTTGGCTCCTTTTCTCCTTTTCCTTTTCAGAAATTTCATTGCTGTGTGAACACAGAGACGAGAGGCCATCTCCTCTTGTCTGCTTGCGCGCACGGTGTGTGTGCCTGGGGTCACGTTCGGCGGGAGTGTCTCTCTAGTGACCTCCTGGAATGTCATACTCAGTAAAGCCCTGAGTCACACAGGATCTCCTGCCAGACAACATGAGGCAGCAATTAGAAACTAACCATTAACTAGCTACAGGGGCAGGAGGAGGTGAGGAAAATTTCCAGCTATTTGACAAATAAAGACCAGTGATATTTACCATTGCATAAATGGAGCTAGAGTCAGTTGGCTTGGACATGTCAAGGCCCTTCTGTGAGGGGGTGTGCAAGGCAGTGCTGGGTTTATATAGATTACTTTGTCATCATGCTTGACCCTGGCAGGGTGCAGTGTGTGTAAGAAAGGGTGTTAAGAAATACCTCTTGGAGGAATCTGGGATTCGCAGATGGGTAGAATAGCCAGATACGAGAGACAAAGGACCCGGAGCTTTCCTACGCTGTCCATACCACACACCAGCCACACCTGACTAGTTACCTTCCTGCCAGCGTATCTTTGCTCAAGTGCGTCCTCTCCCTAAACCACCCTTCCCTGGAGAATTCCACTCATCTCTCAAGACCTACTTCCAGTGTCACTTCCTCTGATGCCTTCCTTACCTGTACCAGAAAGAATCTCTGGTGACAGCCCTTTATTATATTTGTGTAATTAATCATAAAAACTATCATATATATAATAAAAAATATATCTTTAGCCTATTGATGAGATGGAATATATTAATTGATTTTTGAATGTTGAACCAGCTTCGCCTACCTGGAACCAATTTCACTTGGTTATGGTGTATGATTCTTTTCATACATTGTTGGATTCAAATTTGCAAATATTTTGTTGCGGATTTTTGCATCTGTGTTCATGAGAGATGATGGTCTGTTGTTTCCTTTTGGTGTCTTTGTCTGGTTTTGGTGTTAGGGGAATGCTTATAGAATAGTTAGGAAGTGTTCCCTCTCCTATTTTCTAGAACAGATGGTAGATAATAAATATGATTTGCTTCTTAAAAGTTTAATAAAATTCACCCGTGAAACTATCTGGGCCTGGTGCTTTCCGTTTTGGAAGATTATTAATTATTGAGTCAATCTCTTTAATAGATACAAGCCTATTCAGATCGTCTGTTTCTTCTTGTGTGAGTTGTGATAGACTGTGGTAGACTGTGTCTTTTAAGGAATTAGTTCAGTTCATCTAAGTTATCAAATTCGTGGGCATATAGTAATCCGTAATATTCCTTTATTACCTTTTTAATGTCCCTGGGACCTTTGGTGATGATGCCCGCCCTTTCATTTCTTATATTAGTAATTTGTGTCTTATCTCTTTTTTTCTTGGTTAGCATAACTAGGAGTTTACCAATTTTATTAATGTTTTCAAAGAACTACCTTGTGGTTTGATTTTATCTATTGTTTTCCTGTTTCCAATTTCAGTGGTTTTTGCTCTAATTTTTATTTTTTTCTTCTGCTTACTTTGGATTTAATTTGTTCAACCTTTTCTAGTTGCCTAAGGTAGAAGCTTAGATCACTGATTATATATATATGTTATTTAAATTCAATTAGCCAACATATATTACATCATTAATTTCAGATGTAGTGTTCAATAATTAATCAGTTGTGTGTGTGTGCGTGTGTGTATTCAGCCTTAAAATACACACACACACATATATATATATATATATATATACACATTTTTTTAAATATATGTATTCCATGCTAAAAATTTCCCTCTAAGCACTGCTCCCACTGCTCCTACAAATTTTGATGGGTTGTATTTTCATTTTCTTCAAAACATTTAAAATTTTTTCTTTAGTCTTCTTGACTCATGGGTTATTTAGGAGTGTGTTGTTTAATCTCCAGTTATTTTGTGGTTTTTCTCCAGCTGTCTTTCTGCTGTTGATCTCTAGTTTAATTCTGCTGTGGTCTGAGAGCATATTTTGTATGATACATTTTCTTGACCCAGAATATGGTCTCCTGTTGAAGGTTCCATGTGAGCTTGAGAAGAATGTATACCTGGCTGTTGCAGGATGAAGTAGTCTGTACATGTCAGTTACGTCCAGTTGCCTGATGGTGCTGTTCAGTTCAACCATGTCGTTTCTGATTTTCTGCCTGTTGGGTCTGACCATTTCTGATAGAGGAGTGTTGAAGTCTCCATCTGTAATAGTGGGTTTTTCTGTTTCACTTTGCAATTCCATCAGTTTTGCTTTATGTAATTTGATGCTTCATTTTAGGCACCTACATGTTAAGAACTGTTATGTCTTCTTGGAGAATTGACCCTTTTATCATTATGTAATGCTCTGCTTGCGCTCTGGTAATTTTTATTGTTCTCAAGTCTGAAATTAATACAGCTACTCCAGTTTTCTTTTGATAAATGATAGCATGACATGTCTTTCTCTATCCCTTTTCTTAATTTTTTTTCCTGTGGTAAAAAAAATTCATAGCACAAAATTTACCATTTTAACCATTTTTATGCAATTCAATGGCATTAAGTGCGTTCTCAATATTGTGCAGCTATCATGGCTATTCATTTCCAGAACTTGGAAACAGAAACTCTAACCGTTTAACGATAACTCGCCCACCCCCACCAGCTGGTAGCCTCTATTCGACTTTCTGTCTATATGAATTTGCCTATTCTGAGTACCTCATATAAGTGGAATTGTTTGATGTTTGTTCTTTTTCTCTGATTTTTTTAAATTTATAACACTTTCAAATTTATCCATGTTGTAACATATCAGAATTTACTTCCATTTTAAGGCTGAATAATATTTCATTGTATGTATATACCACATTCCGTTTATCCATTTACCCATCAGTAAACATCTGGGTTGTTTCTACCTTTTGGCTCTTGTGAATAATGCTTCTATGAACATGGATATACAACTATCTGTTTGGGTCTCTGCTTTCAGTTCTTTTGGGTATAAACCTTGAAGTGGACTTGCTGGATCGTATGATAATTTTATACCTAAGTTTTTAGGAACTGCCAAACTGTTTTCCACAGCAGCTGAAATCATGACCTGAGCTGAAATCAAGAGTCAGACACTTGACTAACTAAGCCACAGGGGCCCGTAGTTTGCGTTTCTACCAGAAATACACAAGGGTTCCAATTTCTTCTCCATCTGTTTACTTTTAATCTATCTGTGTTGTTACACTTCTTTTTTTTTTTTTTAAAGATTTTATTTATTTATTAGAGAGAGAGACAGACAGCGAGAGAGGGAACACAGGCAGGGGGAGTGGGAGAGGAAGAAGCAGGCTCCCAGTGGAGGAGCCTGATGTGGGTCTCCATCCCAGAACTCCAGGATCACGCCCTGAGCCGAAGGCAGACACTTAACGACTGAGCCACCCAGGCGCCCCTGTGTTGTTACATTTCAAGTGGGTTTCTTGTAGACAGCATGTAATTGGGTGGGTTTTGGTTTTTTTACTCACTCTGACAGTCTCTGTGTTTTAATTGTCATATTTAGACCATTCACATTTAAAGTGATTATTGTGATTATTATGGTGGTTGGTTTAGTATTTACCATGTTTGTAACTGTTTGGTATTCATTGCTTCATTGCCCCTGGTTCTTTGTTTCTTTTTTCCCATGTCTGCCATTTTTCTGCCTTCTCTGTTTTATTTTTGAATTGAGGTATAATTGTGATGCAATATTATGTTAGTTCAGGTGTACCAAATAGTGAGTCAACATTTATATGCATTATGAAATGGTCACTACAAGTGTAGTTGCCGTCTGTCACCGTACAATGTTATTACAATATTATTGACTGTATTCCCTGTATTGTACTTTATGTCCCCCGGTTATATATTTAATAACTGGAAGTTTGTACTTCTTAATCCCTTTCACCTGTTTCACCCATCCTTCCCTTGTCTTCTTTGGCAACTGCCAATTTGTTCTCTGTATTAATGGTCTCTGTTTTGTTTTGCTTGTTCATTTATTTTGTTTTTTAGATTATACATATGAGTGAAATGTATGGTATTTGTCTTTCCCTGTCTGACTTAACTTCACTAAGCATAATACCCTCTAGGTCCATCTGTGTTGTCACAAATAGCAAGGTTTCATTATATTTTATGGCTGAGTAATATTCCATTATACACACCACATTTTATTTATACGTGCGTCTATTGATGGATGCTTAGGTTGCTTCTACATCTTGGCTATTGTAAATAATGGTGCAATGAACATAAGGATGCGTACATCTTTTTGAATGCCTTCTCTGGTTTTAATTGAACAATTTGTATGATTTTATTTTTTCCCCTCTCTTAGCATGTCAATTATACTTTTTTTTTTTTTTTTTACTTCTTTTCGTGGTTGTCCTAGAATATGCAGTCTGCATTTACAACTAATTCAGGTCCAATTTTAAACAATAGTGCTGCTTCACTGTTAGTGCAAATAAACTTATAACAGAGTACTGCCAGTTCTTCCCTTCCGTCCTTTATAATGCTGTTGTCATTCGTTTCACTTATGAGCTATAATCACCAGATTCATTGTTGCTATTATTATTTTGAACAAACGGTTATCTGTTAGATCAGTTAAGAAGACTTAATTTTACCCTCACGCGCTACTTCTCTCATGTTCTTCCTTTCTTTTGCACATTTGAGCTTTTACCTATATCATTTTTCTTCTCTCTGAAGAATTTAAAAAATTATTTCTTACAGGACAGTTCTACTGGTAACAAATTTCCTCGTTATTTGTTTTTCTGTAAACATCTTTATTTCTTCTTTACTTTTGAATGATAATTTTATTAGAAACAGAATTCTAGGTTGATTATTTTTCTTCCAACACTTTAAATATTTCACTCTACTTTCACCTTGCTGGCATGGTTTCTGAAGACAAGACTGATGTAATTCTTATTCCAGTTTGTCTGTAAGTAAAGTGGTCCCTGCCTCCCCCCCCAGGCTTCTTTCAAGATTTTTTCTTTTTCTTTGATTTTCTGCAGTTTGAACATGATATAGCTAGATATAGATTTTTTTAAAGATTTATTCTGGTTGGTGTTCACTGAATTTCTCTGAGGATATATGGTTTGGGATATGTCATTTTAGGAAATACTCCCCTATTTTTACCTCACATATTTTTCTGTTCCTTATGCTTTTTCTTTTCTTTCTGATATTCTCATTATGTGTATGTTACATTGTTTATAATTGTCCACAGCTCTTGGATATTCTGCTCCACCTTTTTCATTAATTTTTTCTTTGCTTTTCCATTTTGAAACTTACTATTGACACCGTCTTCAAGCTCACTGATTCTTTCTCGGTCCATGTCCAGTCTACTGATAAATGCATCAAAGGCGTTCTTCATTTCTGTTACAGTGATTTCAATTTCAAGCATTTCCTTTTGATTCTTTTTTAGATGTTTCCATCTCTCTGCTTACATTACTCATGGGTTCTTGCACGTTGTCTGCCTTTTCCATTAGGGACTTAGCATATGAATCATAGTTCTTTTAAAATCTCAGTCTCATAATCCCAAAATTTCTGCCATATCTGAGTCTGGTTCTGATGTTTGCTTTGTCTCTTCAGATTGTCCTTTTTGCCTTTTAGCTGCCTTGTAATTTTTTGTTGGAACTCAGATGTGATGTATCAGGTGAAAGGAACTGAGGTGGGTAGGCCTTTGATGTGAGTTTTATGTCTAGTTGCCTAGAAATTAGACTGTGTTTACTCTTTACTGTAACTGTGGTGTCAGAGGCTAAAATTTCCTCTAATGTTCCTGTTTTTATGTCCCCTGATGTCTTAGATTTTCCTAAAGACTTCTTAAATAGGGTCTGAGGTTTTCTTTTCTTTTCTTTTTTTCCCCCCCTATAATCGGCTGTTCTTACACAGGAGCCCAACTGATGCCCTTGTCTGTAAGCATTCTATGGTCTCGTTCTTTCCATGAGCCTGAGCTGGATATTTCTCTCCCTCCCAGGCTTTGGTAAAGCCCCAGTTGGTGAGACTCTGGTAAATAATTCCTCTTGAGGGCAGGCCTTGTTCATGAGAATAGCATGTTTTCCCTTCCTCCTGTTGGAAGCAATAGGGGACTTTTTCTCAGATCTTTCACAGTGAGAACTTGGCAGGATTCTTGGAGTTAAAACTCAAAAAAATGTGACGAAACTCTTAAAACTGGATCCCATTAGAGTTTCTGATTTTTAAGCTCGTCTACACTGAGCCTCTGTGTTCTTACAAATATTGGCTCCAACTGGAGGCTTCTCTTTTTGGGCTTCTGCTCTGGGTGAGCTGTGATTTCTTTTGTATTTGCCTGTCTCTCTCTCCAGTTTTGGGAATAGCTGTTTGCCTTGTGACCTCAATTTTCTGATGGCTCTAACAAGACTTGTTGATTGTTAGTTTGCTCAGCTTTTTTTCTTGTTGTGAGGATGGTAGTGATGACTTTTAACCACTTTACATGTTGGACTGGAAACAAGAAATTAGCCTTTTGCAGTATGTCTTAGTTTGGGGACTGGGATTATCTGCTATAGACTGATGTCTGCAAGTATTGTCAGAAACTCCCTGGCAGCTATTTACTTCCCAAAAGGGACTCCTATACCTAGTTTATAGGAACCTAAGGCAGAAGGTAGATTCATCTGGACCTCATCTGTACATGAGAAATGTGTAAGGAAAATAGCAGCATAATCTTGGGATGAAATTTGGGTCTCCTCTCACTGACCAGGCTTCCTTGGGCAAATCGGGATTTTTTTTTTTTTTTTTTTTGGAGGGGGAGTGTCTGAGGACATCCTTTCGTGTTCCACTAGAGCATAATTTGAGAGTAAAAGTTAGGCTGAGTGCTAGAATGATGGCCTAGTGTCCCCCTGCCTGCCTAGTGCCCCCAACCATTTGCAATGGTTGACATGCATGGAGGAAGAGCCTTTCATGGGAGAAATTATTTGGGGCAGATTTCTGGGAGAAAATGGAATATACCACTTGTTCCCAAGGTAGGACGCAGGAAGAATGTCTGACTTCCAGGGAGACCGTGGGTAAAAGATAAAAAGACTGCATTTGTGTGAATCCAGGACAGGAGCAGGGCTGCTGTAGGGCCCAGATGACAAAATGAAACTCAGAATCAGGAATAGAGTTGTCAGCGAGGTGGCCTTCCCATTCTTTGCAGATATTTTATGGGTGCAGCACAGTTGGGTTGGTGTGGTGATACCATTGGGAGGAAGAAAAATATTTTCTGCTGTAGGAGTCTGGCAAGATGCCCCCATGAGGGGTGCATGGACGACAGAATACAAGCAGACCTGTTTCTGGGTGTGGGGACTGGTCTCGGGTCCTTTGCATTTGAGCAGGAGGCTTGTTGTGTGGGTGAGGCCTCCCTTGATGATGAGGCTTTGGAGGCTGTGTGAAGGGGAGAATACTTTTGAGTAGGCAAACGTTTCCTTCTCACTGTATCACAGAAGAGGCCTCTTTCCTAACTGTAGTTATTCTAGCTCTAACACCTCTACCTACCTTTTTGTTTAAGAGCTGAGTCAGAGGGGTCCCCAAAGACCAGGCTTTCTTCCCGCTGACAGCTCCCTAAGGGCATCGGTCTATTCATCTGTCAAGAATGTGGGTAAACAAGCATAAAGTGCATTTTCAAACTAAAGTGGCTCTTAATAATTGGGCCGGGACCATAAGTCACTATGTTGTCTTTAGTTAAGGAACTTATGAAAACAAGAAGAAGAAGAGGAAAAGAAAGAGACTTCTTGGCTAGCAGTCTACTTATCTTGCAGATCAATCTGAGTAAAAGCCAAAAGAAAAGGTGAGGCACGTGATGTGACTCAGCCTCGGGACACGCAGGTGTAAGTCGAGCCGAACCCACAGCCATATTTCAGCTCCACGAGACTGGTGCTGCTCCTTCCAGGGTGACCATTACAGAACGTCCTTGGGTGATGCCCATGGAAGCTGGGTGGAGGAAGGAGATGGAGAACAGAGAAGCCATGTCCCTTTGTTCATTGTTGAGCGCGTCCTTCGTCCTCAGAGGCATTCTCAATCCCAGGCAGCTGCCCAGGTGCCTTCTAGTTGTGAACGGTCTTGAAAGATTTAGGGTCTTCCAGATGGATCTCTGTGATGCACCCCGAAGTGGATACTCCCTAAAGGCTCCCCAAATCTGTTGGTGTCAAAAAAGAACCCGGCATTTGGTGACTGTGAGTGATGCTGGTCATTGAAAGAGCTTATGAGGTGGGACCAGCCACTCGTTGGATGTGTGAAATGTCTTATTTTCTCTGCCTGACTCTGAGTTCCTTGAAGGCATGTCTCTTTCATCTCTCTGTTTGCCATATAGCCCAGACCCATGCGGATGCATGCTGATTTCGTTTCCTCCCCTGATAAAGCAAAAGAACCCAAATTATAGCTGTTGACTCCTTGCTTGCTACGTGACTTTTAAATTCTATTTTCCCCAGCATTTTCTTTTGTACGGCTGAAAATGATGGCTTTGCTCACACACGAGGGGTGACAGATCAGCTCACACCACTAGGGGAGACACATCACTTGATAACCTACGGGGATACATTCTGCCTGTATTTTTCAGGAATGATACGTGCTTTCAGGGATGACTGTGTCGTTGCTATAATGAATCCTCTCTTGCTTTTGTCTTTTTTTCAGAGACAGGATTTATACTTGTATGTCTACACTCTGCCCCTTTCTCCCTAAGATTTATGGGCAGGTGTGAGTCAGCTGACCACAGAGGTGGTGTTTCCGTAGTTGGGACAGAGAGAGATTCCCTGGGATGCATGGGGCCATCCCATGGTGCTAATGTGGTTTTGTGGAAATGGTGTAGCTGAATCATGTGCGATGGGTCAAGGGCTGCTGGACATGAACTTGAGTCCCTCCCTGGCACTGTTCGTTCACAGGCTATTTTTCCCTGTGTTAGGGCAGATAAAGGATAGTACTTGACCTCTCTTCTCTGATTTCACTACTTGTGCTCCTCAAGCAGGAATCACTCAAACATACTTATCTTCCCAAGAAAGATTGCCCAGTCTTATGGGCTCTGTATGTTTCATTATCCTTGGCTTAGAACTCCTTTCCCCCAACCTTGTTTCCCCTCTAACCTTTACCCTTCCTATGAGGCTTTGCAGAGACAGCACCTTTTTTCCTAAAAACTTTGATTCCCAAGCAAGGCTAAAGCCTGAAAATGTGTGTTTTTAAAAACATTGTGGTAAAAAACATACAGTGCAAGTTTACCCTCCTAACAATTTTAAGTGTACAGTAACGGTAACTCTATGCACGTTGTGATACAACAGATCTCTGGGAATTTTTCATCTTCTGACACTGAAACTCTATACCCACCAAACAGCAACAACTCACCCTTTCCCCTTCTCCACAGCCCCTGGAAACCACCCTCCTCCTTTCTGTCACTGTGAATTTGACTACTCGACCTCAATAAGTAGGATCTTGCAGTATTTGTCTTCTTGTGACTGGCTTATTTCACTCAGTATAATGTCCTCAAGGTTTGTCCATGTTGTTGCATGTGACAGGATTTCCTTCTTTTTTTTTTTTTTTTGAGGCTGAACAATATTCCATTGTTCATTTCCTTTATCTGTTCCTTCTTTGATAGACACTTAGGTTGCTTCTGTATCTTGGCTATTAAAAATAACATTGTAATGAACATGGGTGTGCAAATAGCTCTGCGAGATCCTGTTTCAATTCTTTTGGATGTATACCCAGCAGTGGGAGCACTGGATCAAAAGATAGTTCTGTTCTAATGATTGAGGGACTTCCATACTATTTTACACAGTGGCTGTACCATTTTACATTCCCATCAACCATGAAAATGTTTTGATTGTAGCACTTTTTTAAAACCAAAGCTGGGTTTGCCTGTTGGTAGGTGTCGAGCCAAAAGACAAAACCAAGCCAAAGAATAGGGAAAGGAAGAGTTTTACATGCAACAAGTTAAGAGAGAACACCAGGGATATTTCCCAAAGCAGATCTCCCCGAACAACAAAATTGGGGACATTCATGAAGGGGCTTGCACAATGGGGAATACAGCATGGAACTGGGGCAAGTCATCTTAAGGTGACTGAGTCCAGCTCAAAGTCAGCCTTATCAATTCTCTGGCTCCATTTGATCCAGTATCTGAATGTTCAAAAGGGTTTAGATCCTGCAAAGATAACTCAAGTGTGTGAGTCAGGTCAGTCTTCACTTCTGAGAGGGTTAGTTATCTCCTGGCCTGACAGAGAATCTTAAACAGGCTCCACGCTCACTGTGGAGCCCAATACAGGCTCCATCCTGCAACCTGAGATCATGACCTGAGTTGAAATCAAGAGTTGGATGTTTAACCAACTGACCACCCAGACACCCCATTCTGTTTTCTTATTAACTGCCACCCAGAAGCCCATGCTTCAGCAGAGCCAGTCTTGTGATGTAGAGTAGAAGTCAGGAGTCGTGTACAATGGATTTGATTTCTTCCTGGATTTGAGTTCTGGAAGCCTTGGCTTCTTGAGGGCATGCCATAGGTAGTAAAGAGAAGCTATTGCCTTTGAGAGAAGGGTAATTCCAAGATTAGGAAGGGGACAGGAATCTGTAGGTCCCATGAATAGGGGGATGCTGCTCTTCATTCTCTGGCAACATCTGGAAAGGTGGGAAGACCATCGAAGGGGATGGCCAGGTGGTGCACCATGGAGGCTGAACCCTAGCAACGGAAGCTACCATCTTGCTTCGGATTCCTCTGCCCAGACTTGGCGTGGAAGCCACAGGCTACCAGACTCAATGGGCCATGTGAGTATGAACAGGAGATGAATGTTTTGCTCTGTGTGTGGTCTTTCTAACCTTGGAGAAGGTGTTGAATGGGAAGAAGTATCCACAATTGAACTTTGTACTATCTCAGTGACTTGGAGTTGACTTTGGTTTAAGGAAATAAAGTAATGTGATGATTCATGCATATCTAGATCACAGGACAGATTTATTCCCAGCACATATGTAAGACATCTAGAAGTTCCTGGATGTTTAAGGGACTTGATAAAGATTATTTTCCTTCACTCTTACTGTGGGTAATGGTCAATGCGTAGTCTTTGATTGTTTGAGTTACATCCTTAAAAAATATTGAGTGTTGATCAAAAGTTTTTTGGAAATGGACTTGTTCTAAATATACTAGGGAAGCCCATCATTTCCTAAAGTGAAGAGTCCTTGTTTAAACAGAATTGCGCTAATCTGGATTTTCAAATACTTAATGTGATAACAAAGAGATTAAAGAAAGCTCTTCCCCTGACCCCTTTTTTGAAAAGCGCTGGTTGATGTAACTGAGGGACAACTTGACTTAGTTGGACAACAAGTCTGCCTGAAATAGCAGCTCAGCTCAAAGGTCTTGTGTGGGAATTGTCCTAATGGGGGCAAGCCACAGCAGAAATGGGGGTTCTAACTAATCATCATCACTCCATCCTGATAAGGGAGACTGCACTGCAAGTCACCCCTGTGTTATGATAAATTCCAGGAAAAGAGAGCTCACAGTATCCCCATGCAGACAGCGGGGTGGAGGGCCACCTGCTGGGCTAGCTGCTTTGGTAAATGATTAATGACTGATCAACCTGACAGGTGACTCATGAGACTGTTGAGTGACCGGAGTGTCACTTCGCTTTCTCCACTCCCTTATGGGACAGGGACAGAGAAGGGTGCTGATTTTATTACTTATACAAAGGTAACATATTTTTGATTTTTCCATACCTGTCTTCCTTTTGGACAGGAAGCCAAAGCAAAGAAAGAAAAAAAAAATGATCTTGGTTTTAAAGTGATCTTTCTTAACTTCTGAACGGAAAAAGTCATGTGTGGAATTCAGAAAAAACCTTGGGCTGTTGGAAGAAGTTTTAGATATCACATCTATCCAGTTCCCTTTTTATCGATAAAAATGAAGTTCGAGGTGAGGTGGCATTGTGACATGCCCCAGGTAACAGGGGGACAGGGCAGAGACTAGAATCTTTCCTCTAACGGCTGGTTTGGCACACGCTGATAAAATCAAGCATCTGGAGGGCCTTGGAAAGCACAGATTTTTATTTTTCAACAACTGTTTACTCATTAACTCTTAAAAAAATCCAGCTTAATGTCTTTTAGGATTTATGGACCACTGTAATATTACAGGAGTAATAAATATGTCATATATTGTGTAGGCCACACATTGATTTGTTTACAAAGCTAGAAGAAATCTAATACAAAGAATTAGAAGGAGGAGAAGGGAAGAAGAGACTGGTTGCCTTTATAGAGAAGTGGAAATTCTAATAAAAATATGAGTAAATGGTAAAATATGCAATATCCCACCATACAATGATGGTTTGATGTTAAAGAAAGTACTGATGATTGATTGATTGATGATTACTTTTTTAATTTAAATTCCATTGGCCAACACATAGTCCATCATTCGTTTCAGATGTACTGTTCGACAATTCATTAGTTGCATATAACACGCAGTTCTCATCACATCACGTGCCCTCCTTAATGCCCATCACCGAGTTTTAATATAAAAAGTTTTATAAATGTAAATATCATATAGATGGGTCTAACAGAAAAAGCTCACGACTTCAATAAATGCTAAAATAGCATTTACTTACTCTCAATTAAAAGATAGAAATCTAGAACATGAGAAATAAGTGATCATAGTGAGTTGTAGCCAGTGGAACAGCGACAAAAGTGAAATGTTCATTTCTGGGCCAGACTTTGAAGACACAGGTGCACCTCCACACTCCACGTTTCACTCGCTGCTGGCTGCATTCGAATGAGGAGGGTCCAAAGGATGGTAGAGACACAACATGGAAGGATCCTGGGTCCCTGAATTGCCTCGTGGAGCAGGTGTGAGCAAATAGCACCTGCTTTGATCAGTGTTACAAACAAAAGCCAACCTGTGCTGAGTTTGAGTCATTATGCATTCAAATCAATGTAGTACCGTAGTTAGCCGCTCTCTGTGCTGTACCCCGCGTCATTTCTTCAAGCCTCTGCTCCAGGACATGAATTCTCTTCATCCGCTACTACGATTGGATTCTGATTGTATCTAATATGCTCCCTAACCCCTCAAAAATTTTAGTGTGAATTCTTACGCATTCATCCATTTATGGAATTTGTGTCTTTTCAAATATGCTTGGTCATTCCTTATTGTCTCATGTTCCTTGACTTTGCTTTCAAGCTTCCATCAGTTTCTTTAAGGATAGCAAACAGAGTTGAGAAAAGTGTTCTGTATCAGATAACTCCAATATCTAGGAAATATTGTCAAGTCTGATTCTGCTGCTTGTTGTTTTTGCTTACTTCCATATATGGTGCTTTGCTTTCTTTTATTGAGAGCTGCTGATTTTTCTGGTTGCTTTATCTGTGGGATTTCTTTGAGGCCTGGGTTGGAATGCACCTCTCTAAAGAATATCTGCTTCTGCCAGTTGCCTGGGAGTGCTATCAACCTTGACCACTTTAAAAATGAATATCAGAATGAGCCTTTTCAGATCACACGGGAGCTTGCAGTTAGACTCAAAACATGACTGAAATCTTGATTTCTGGTAGCAACTTCTTTTTTTAAAAATTTAATTTAATTTTACTTAAATTCAATTAGTTAAGATTTCTGGTAACAACTTCTAAAGGCAATTTTTTTTTTCCCTCTCTACAAAGGACTAAGGTCAAGATAAGCAAGTTTTGTTGCCTTTCTTTGTATGTACTAGGCTAGTTTCTCCTTCCTCTTATTCTGATAATCTGTCCTTGGTGGGATGTTAGGGGTGGTGTGTGTGTGTGCTGTGCTCGCGTGTGCGCGCCTGCACCTGACCACTGGGGGTGGAGGGAGGGGTGTGGTGGGGGGGCCAGTTTTTGTGATAGGCTCTACCTGGAGCATGCCGTGAGCCTTATGCCCTGTCCCCAGGCCCCGTGCATCTGCCAAAGCAGAAGCTCAGCCTGTGAGTGGGCTTCGATGTTGCCTTACCTCTCAGACGTGCGTTTGAAGACACCTGTTGAATGTTGAACCCAGCCTTTTGGTTATTTTCATTGGGAGGGTCTTTGGGGGTATTCCATCCCTAGACCACTGCAAACAGACTGTGGATGCAGCTTCCCCATGGGAAGAGTCAGTGATGGAGAGGGGGTGGTTAGCTCAGGTCAACAGGTAGCTGAAGTCAGGTTTGCTTTTCTCAAGTGTAACATCTTTCCCTACATACTATTCCAACCCCCCCCCC
>NW_024425675.1:27393790-27433267 GCF_017311325.1 Ursus maritimus | reverse complement strand
CCCCCCCCCCGAAAGATGAACTGAGATTGAGTGAGTAGAGGGAGGAAGTAATACCTTCTGTTCGGTGGAATAGTTGTTTTTCAGGACTTCGTACAAGGAATGCCCAGTCCTGGGCCCATACAGCAGTGCAGGCTCAGGACTGGCCGAAGAGGAGGACACACTCACGTTTCTTCCATGGGGCTCTTCCAGTAGGAAGTGGGATAACTAAGCTGTAGGGCGGTAAAAGCAGTAATCGGGCAACTTTCCCAGCTCTTCAGAGTGATGGCTAAGTATATGTGTCAATTCGACCAGGCAACGGGGCACCCAGATATTTGGCCAAATATTATGCTGGGTGTGTCTGAGGTGTCATGGATGAGATTCACATTTAAATGGGTGGAAAGCAGATTGATCTCCATAATGTGCGTGGGCCTCATCCAATCAGTTGAAGGCTTACATAGAGCAGAAGGACCGACCTCCCCCAAGCAAGAGAGAATTCTCCAGCAGACTACCTCTGTACCATCAACTCTTCCTGTTTCTAAAGCAGACAGCTTACAGACTCAAACTGGAATATTGGCTCTCTTGGGTCCTCCAGCCTCCCTGCCCACCCTGCAGAGTTTGGACTTCCCAGCCTCCATGATTAAATGAGCCAGTTCCTTATAATAAATCTCTTTTTATTTATGCATCCTATTGGTTCTATTCTCTGGAGAACCCTAATACATCCAGGATATACATGGGTACCAAGAGTTACCAAGAGTGGCCCTAAGAAGAGGAAAATTTCAATGCCCTGAGAATAGATCAGCTTAAAATGGCTCCTTCCCTATTCCGTCCCTCCCTCCCTTCCTCCCTCCCTCCTTCCCTTCCTTTCCTTCCTTCCTTCCTTCCTTCCTTCCTTCCTTCCTTCCTTCCTTCCTTTTTTTTTTTTTTATAATGATTTTTTATTATATTATGTTAGTCACCATACAGTACATCCCTGGTTTTCGATGTAAGGCTCGATGATTCATTAGTTGTGTATAACACCCAGTGCACCATGCAATATGTGCCCTCCTTACTACCCATCACCGGTCTATCCCATTCCCCCACCCCCCTCCCCTCTGTAGCCCTCAGTTTGTTTCTCATAGTCCATAGTCTCTCATGTTTCATTCCCCCTTCTGATTACCCCCCCTTTCTTTATCCCTTTCTTCCCCTACTGATCATTCTAGTTCTTATGTTCCATAGATGAGAGAAATCATATGATAGTTGTCTTTCTCTGTTTGACTTATTTCACTAAGCATTATCTCCTCCAGTGCCGTCCATGATGTAGCAAATGTTGAGAACTCATTCTTTCTGATTGCTGAGTAATATTCCATTGTATATATGGACCACACTTCTTAATCCAGTCATCTGTTGCAGGGCATCTCGGCTCCTTCCATGATTTAGCTATTGTGGACATTGCTGCTATGAACATTGGGGTGTGGCCCTTCTCTTCACTACGTCTGTATCTTTGGGGTAAACACCCAGTAGTGCAATGGCTGGATCATAGGGTAGCTCAATTTTTAACTTTTAAAGGGACCTCCCACGGTTTCCAGAGTGGCTGTACCAGCTTGCATTCCCACCAACAATGTAGGAGGGATCCTTTTCCACATCCTCTCCAACAATTGTTGTTTCTTGCCCTTGTCTATTTTTGCCATTCTAACTGGCGTAGGTGGTATCTCAGTGTGGTTTTGATTTGAATTTCCTTGATGGCTAATGATTTTGGAACATTTTTTCATGTGTCTGTTAGCCATTTGTATGTCTTCATTGGAAAAGTGTCTGTTCATATCTTCTGCCATTTTTTGATTTGTTTATTTGTTTCCTAGTGTATTGAGTTTGAGAAGTTCTTTGTAGATCTTGGATACCAGTCCTTTATCTGTAGTGTCATTTGCAAATATCTTCTCCTTCCCATTCATGGGCTGCCTCTTAGTTTTTCTGACTGTTTCCTTGGCTGTGCAGAAACTTTTAATCTTGATGAAGTCCCATAAATTCATTTTGTCTTTTGTTTCTCTTGCCTTTGGGGATGTATCATGAAAAGGTTGCTTTGGCCGATGTCGTAGAGGTTGCTGCCTATGTTCTCCTGTAGAATTTTGTTGGATTCCTGTCTCACATCAAGGTCTTTCATCCATTTGAGTTTATTTTTTGTGTATGGTGTGAGATAGTGGTCAAGTTTCATTGTTTTGCATGTAGCTGTCCAATTTTCCAACACCATTTATTGAAGAGACTGTCTTTTTCCCACCGGATGTTTTCCTGCTTTATCAAAGATTAGTTGCCCAAAGAGCTGAGGGTCCATTTCTGGGCTCTCTATTCTTTCCATTGGTCTATGTGTCTGTTTTGTGCCAGTACCATGCTGTCTTTGGATCACAGCTTTTAGTACAGCTCCGAATCCGGCAATGTGTGTCTACCCAGTTTTTTCCTTTTCAACAGTTCGCGGAGGTCGGGGTCTTTTCTGGTTCCATACAAATTTAAGGACTATTTGTTCAGTTCTTTGGAAAAGCGTTCTCGGTATTTTGATCGGGATAGCATTGAAAGTGTAGATTGCTCTGGGTAGCATGGACATTTTAACTATGTTAATTCTTTCGATCCATGAGCATGTAATATCTTTCCATCTTTTATGTCTTCCTCAATGTCTTTTAAGAGTGATTTATAGTTTCTAGAATAAAAGGTTCTTTACGTCTCTGGTTAAGTTAATTCCAAGGTAGCATTATGGTTTTTGAATTGCTATTGTAGATGGGATGGATTCCCTGATTTCTCTTTCTTAAGTTCTGGTTTTTAGGGTGTACAGAAATGCAACTGATTTCTGAGCATTGATTTTGTATCCCGCCACATTACTGAATTGCTCTATAACTTCTAATAGTTTGGGAGTGGCTTCTTTTGGGTTTTCCATATAGAGTATCATGTCGCCTGCGAAGAGAGACAGCTTGACTTCTTCTTTGCCGATTTGAATACCTTTGATCCCTTTTTGTTGTCTGATTGCTGTTGCAAAGACTTCTAGTACTATGTTGAATAATAGTGAGAGTGGGCATCCTTGTCGTGTTCCTGATCTTAAAGGGAAGGCTTCCAGCTTTTTCCCCATTGAGAAAAATATTTGCAGTAGGCTTTTCATAGATGGCTTTTATGAGATTGAGAATGTACCTTCTATTCCTACACTCTGAAGGGTTTTAATCAGGAAAAGGATGCTGTATTTTGTCAAATCTTTTTTCGAGGCATCGATTGAGAGGATCATATGGTTCTTGAGTCTTTTCTTGTTGATATGATGTATCACGCGCTGATTGATTTCTGCGAATATTGAACCACGCTTGCATCCCAGAGTATGAATCCCACTTGATCGTGGTGGATAATCCCTTTTAATGAACTGTTGGATTCTATTAGCAGAGTATCTTGTTGAGGATTTTGGCGTCCATATTCATTAGGGAAATCGGTCTGTAATTCTCCTTTTTGTTGGGGTCTTTGCCACCTGCTGGTTTTGGGGATCAAGGTAATATTGGCCTCATAGAATGAGTTTGGTAGCTTTCCTTCTGTTTCTATTTTGAAATAGCTTTAGGAGAATAGGTATTATTTCTTCTTTGAATGTTTGGTAGAATTCCCAAAAAAGCCGTCCGGGCCTGGAGTTTTGTTATTTGGAAGGTTGTTTATCACTGACTCAATTTTATTCATAATTAATTGGCCTGTTTAAAGGAATCAATTTCTTCCGGTTTCAATCTTGGTGGATTTATAGGTTTCCGGAAGGATTCCATCTCTTCCAGATTGCTTAGTTTATTGGCATACTTTAGCTGTTGACCAAAACTTTCTAATAATCCTTCCAGTTCAATGGTGCTCGTGTTGACCTCTCCTTTTTCATTCATAATTTTAATAATCTGGGTCCTTTCTCTTTTCTTTTTGGATAAGTCTTGCCAGTGGTCTGTCAATTTATTGATTCTCTCAAAGAACCAGCTGCTAAGTCCTGTTCCTGCTCTACTGTACTTCTGGTTCTGCTTGATTGATTTCAGCTTTAATTTTTGGTCAACTGCTTCCTTGTGCGTGGATTAGGCCTGTCCCTCTGTTGCTGTTCCAGCTTCTTGAGGTGAGATATAAAAATGCATTTTTAGATTTTCTATTCTTTTGGTGAGGCTTGGATGGCTATTATTTCCTCCCCCTTAGGACTGCCTTTGCAGTATCCATAGGTTTTTGGACCAGTTGTGTGTTTCATTCTTGTTGATCTCCATAAATTGTTAAATTGATTTTTGATTTCCCTGGTTTGTCGAGTCATTCCTTGCAGGCATGGTTCTTAGTCTCCAAGTGTTTGAGTTTCTTCCAAAATTTTCCTTCATTGTGGTTGAGTTCCAATTTCAGAGGCGTTGTGGTCTGAGAATATGCAGGGGATAATTTCAATCTTTGGTATCGCTGAGACCTGTTTTGTGTCCCAGAACATGTCTATTCTGAAAATGTTCCATGGGCATTTAGAATAAGGAATGAGTATTCTTTGGTTCTGGGGTGTGAGTGTTTCTATATATATATCTAAGAGGTCCAACTCGCGAGTATGGCATTCAAAGCCTTTGATTCTTTTGCTTAGTTTTTGCCAGGTGTGTTCTGTCTATTTCTGAGGTGGAGTGTTGAGGTCCCCACTTACTATTAATGTATTTTTATCTATATGTCTCTTTATTCTGGTTAGAGTTGGCTTGTGTATCTTGCTGCTCCCTGTTGGGGCATATATGTGTTCTATAGAATTGTCATATCCACTTGTTGAATACTTCCTTTAAGAATAATATAGTGCCCTTCTGCATCTCCTTATAGTCTGTAGTTAAAATCCAATTTATCTGATATGAGAATTGCTACCCCAGCTTTCTTTTGAGGTCCATTTGCGAAAGATGGTACTCCATCACTTACTCTCAGTCTGAATGCATCTTTGGGTCAAATGAGTCTCTTGTAGACAGCAGCGATGAGTTCATTTCTTTTAGCCAGTCTGCAACCCTGTATGCGTAAAGCAAGAATTTAAACCATTAATGTTAAGGCTAATTACAGAGAGTATGCTTTTAATTCTGCCATGTTGTCAGTAAAGTCTTTGTTTGTATTGGCTGTGACTTTCTTCTGTTTTTGTATCACTCTTGGGGCCTTTTTACTCATAGAACCCCTGTAATAACTCTGTAGGGCTGGTTTCAAGTGGTTACGAAATTGGCTAGTGACTGTCACGATTCTGAAATGTCTTTATTCTCCATCAATTCTGAATGACAGCCTTGCTGGATAGCAGATCCTTGGCTGTATAAGTTTTTCTCCGAAAGAGCTTTAAAAATCTCCCCCAACCCTTTCTCTCATTCCAGAGTCTGTGTAGACACGGTCTGGATGTAATTCCTGATGCCTTTGCCTTAGTACGTGAGAAATTTCTTTTTGCCCTGCATTGCTTTCAATACTGTATCCTTGGATCTTCATATTTGCGAATTGCACTATGACGTGACGCGTGGTGTAGGTCTGTCATGCGTGAGCTTGGGAGGGGTCCTTCTGCCTCGAATACACTAATTTTTGTTCCCTTGCTAGATTAGGGAAGTTTTCAGCGTCCACAATTTGTGTCAAATATCTCTTCTAGACCTTTCTGTTTTTCTCCACCCTCCAGGGATGCCGATGATTCTAACATTGGATCGTTCGTTGAGTAGTTAATCTCGTAGCCAACATTCAGGAGTGTTTTTTTTAAGACCATCTTCTATTTTTATTTTTTCCTCTATTAACCCATCCTCACCATCACTAACCCTTTCCTCCGCTCCTGACCCTGGCTGTCAGAGCTCTCTAGTTTTGCCTGCATTTTGGCCTCATAGAATTTTTAATTTCTGTCAATTCGTTCCTTATCTCCGTTCCCCCTTGAGGATATCTATATTCTCAGTAATATTTTCCTGAATACTTTTTCCAGAGTCTACACTCATTATCTTGACCATTGTTACTCTGATTCCATTTTGATAATTTGGTTACTCCATATCTGTTACTTCTGTGGCAGAGGCCACTGACACACTGTCTTTCTTGCTGGGGGGGCTCTCTTCTTGTCATTTTAATGAGGGAGGTTGCGGGGTTCCGTGAGTCTCAAAATTATTGACTGGGTCCCAGCCGTGTCCCTTGTTTTATAGGGATCCTTAGAGATGTGGGCTTCTTCTTAAAGATTTTATTTATTTACTTATCTGAGAGGGGGAGACAGACAGTCACTTAAGAACGAACAGAAGCAGGGGAGTGAGAGAGGAAGAAGCAGGTTCTCCAGCGGAGGAGCCCGATGAGGGACTCCCCAGAACGCTGGGATCACGCCTGCCGGAGACAGAGCGCTCACTGACTGACGCCACCCAGGCGCCCGGGTTGTGGGCTTGATTTTTCACCTGCCTTCTGGGGGAGGGCCTGCCGCACGATACTCAGGCAGCCCTGTTTGGGTAGAGTCTCTGTGTCCCCTGCGAGGAGGATGGGGATGGGCGCTCTGGGCGGTCTTTCCAGGCTTTTGTCTCTGGCGGCTTTCCTGGCGGCCGGCTATGCCTCTTCTGAGGGTCAGAGCAGCAGAGGCTGCATTGTCTCAGAACAGAGGGATTGCGGCCGTTCTCCACTGATGTTCTGGCCACTTTACTCTGTTACTGTTGGTGCTGCTCAACCCTGCGGGCGTCCCGGGATGTGCGCACAACCGGGCGACCCTGCCCTCACTTCCAGGGCCGGCGCGTCTGTCCTTTTGTGTTTCTAACGCCACCAGCCACCGGCCGCCCGCGCGCTCCCGGGTCTCCTGGTCTCAGTCTATGCCCGGTGAGCACACCTCGATTCCGGAGTTTGAGTGCCTGGGCGCGCACACCCGGTTCAGGGTCTCACGTCTGCTGTTTCGCGGTGCCGACCGCAGTCCGCCGCTCCCCGTGCAGGTGGCCCGCCAGGCCGCCAGCCGCCCACGCGCGCCTCCGGGGAGTTCCCGGTCTCAGTCTGGATCCCGTGAGGCACACCGGGATTCGGTCTGTTCCGGGAGATGCCTGGTGGGCGCGCGCACCAGCTCACCGGTCTCAGTCCGCTCTCTCGCGGGTGCCCTCTGTGTGTCCGCCCGCTCCCCCGTGCAGGTGGCTGCCGCTTCCCGGCGCCCAAACGCGGCGGCTCCCTCCCCCTTCCGTTTATCTTCCGATATCCGTGCACGGTTTACAGCTCCCCTCTTCGTACCTCAATACTCAGCGCTGGAGATGATCATTTGTAGAGATCCAGATGCATCATCCTGCGTCTCAGGCTGATTCCGTGGTTATTTAGGCTGGTCTGGTACCTATCCAGCTCCACTCAGGGGACCGGCTGAAAAAGGGGTCCCCTACTCCTCCGCCATCTTAACTCCAGATCTCCTTCCTTCCTTCCTGTCCCAGACTATTTGAGCTGTTATAACAAAAATACCATATACTTGGTGGCTTATAAATAATAGAAATTTATTTCTCACATTTCTGGAGATCAGGAAGTCCAAAATCAAGGTGCTGGCAGATTTGATGTCTGGTGAGACCTGCTTTCTGTTCATAGACCACCATCTTCCTGCTCTCTCTTCACATGGTAGATGGGGCAAGAGAGCTCTCTGAGGTCTCTTTTTAAAGAGCACTAATCCATTCACAAAAACTCTGCCTCATGATACCATCAGGCCAAAGGCCCACCTTCTAACATTATCACTTGGGGGGGGGGTGATCCAGACTCACATAAATTCAGTATGTGAATTTTGGAGAGATACTAACGTTCAGACTATTCCCTCCCTCCCTCCCTCCTTCCCTGACTTCTTTTTTTCCTTCCTTCCTTCTGCCGCAATTACATCGTACACCTCCTTGGTCATGGCAGAAACTTGATAATCCAGATTGGGAATCTGAGAGTCCACAGTCTGGTGCGACAGCCCAACGGGTGAAGAAAATCCTTACAATAGCTTCTCGGTGGAAAAGTTACAAGGGGCTAGCATCACTATTTTTTTGGGACGCCACCAACTTCACAGATAGCCTTCTCAACATTCTTGACACACATCTCCCTAAAACTCTTAAACCATGTCAGGGATAGAATATACCTCTCAGAAAAAAAATCTTTAGTTAGTATAAGTTCTAAATGGTTGCCATGGTATAGCTGGGTTTTAGTCATGTAAGTTTCAAGCGAGCAGGTTTGTATTACTTCTTTGTTCATAAATGTTGTTTTCCATGTGACAGTTAATCCCGAGAACTCCCAGTTATATAGACAGCCTCCAACACACATGGACGTGGCTACCCACCTTTGTTTCAGGAGGAAGTGTGGAATAGTCCAGCACTATTCTGGCTCTGTTTGGACACAGTTACTGTCTCTGGCGGCCACACAGTTACTGTCTCTGGCGGCCACCTCGCTACATAGTCTCATATTTAAACAGGTTGGAACAAACAAGGACAACCGGTGATTGGAAAGGCAGTGAAGCAGAACTCAAGTTATTTCACTGTGGTCTGTGACCACCTGGAATGATTCATTAGTGTTTAACATTTAAATCGGTAAAACTGTGTGAGCTGGAAGGTATATTATTTTTGCTTTGCAAGAGCAAATTTTAGCTCTGGCGTGAAATATTTTCCTGAATTTGGTAATATCCTTAACATGAAACCTTCATTTTAATTGTTCATTATTTCTTTTAAAACGAAAGAATAAATCAAGAGGTTGAGTGTTAGTGATACAATTTAGTAGTTGCCCACATCATATCTTTTGCAAATATTTTGATTTTATTAAAATGTACTGATTGTTTTTATGACTGGATGATTATAGACACAAAGTTCATTATAAGGAAAATGTCATGCTCTGCATTTCTACTCTGGCCTTTATTATTATTCATTTAATTTCATGATTATCCCTAAAAATAGGTTTATAGAGTAGGGGTGGGGGTGTTTTAAATGTCCTGCTCCAGGTAGCGAATATGCCAGATCTACCACCATTTATGATTCCCCAGTGGCTCTCTCACGTCTCTGCTATTCCTTGCATGGAAGGTCCTTCTCGTCTCGCAACTCCAGACCCAGTTCACACATCACCTTCCCTGAGTCTGTCGCACCCAAATGATCAATCACTCCCTCTTTTTTTGCCTTTACTATTCTTTGTACACTAGTTTCTTCTTCCATTGAAAGTCCTGAATTTTAATGATTTATTTGTAAATTTCTCTGCTAGTAGGGAGCTAATTAGGAGCAGGGATTGTAGTTCATTCATCTTAACATCCTCAGTTCTAGCCTAATCCCTGGCATATTATGGGTGCCAAATAATCACTCTTGGAATGAAGGATAGAAGGAAGGGAAAAGAGAATGACATGGCTGTTGGTAGCTATTAAGTTAGGCTTGGCTTGGAGACTGTATTCTTTATGCAACTTTTTTTCTGTCCCTGGAGCTCAACAGCTCAACATCCCCACCCCCTCTCCAGTCCCCTCCCCACCACTGCCACACACACACCTTCCCTAAGGTGAGGGGTAGTGGAGTGGGTGGGGCAGATATGGGTGAGGGTCGAGAGGAATAGGAGCCAGACTTCTGGAAATTATACAGAGTACCTAAAACTTCGGTTGTGAGATGGTCACTCTCTTTTGAGAACTGAATTTTAGGATGAGTTTAAGAGTTTGTGAGCAAAGCAGCAGGAATAATCTGAAAGGCAAAGGGCTGAGTGCTGTCCCCTGGCAACTCTTTCTAAGAACTTTGTGTGAGGTGAGTGAATACTTGCTGTGGTCTAACATCATTCTAGGCTCTCTGGAAAATACAAGGAAAGAAGCATATGTTCACTGTAGAAAAATTAGAAAATGCAAAAGGATGGAACTAAGATAAGGAAAAAAGTCCATTGTCCCACTGTCCATAGATAATTGCCATTGTGACTCTGGTTCATATTTTTTGTCTCTTCCCCTCTGTGGCTCTGTGCACACATATGTATTCTCACAAAGGGAACCATAATGTACGCCCTGTTTTGTGACCTAATTTTTTCCCACATAACAATGTATCATCAACATCTTTCCATGGTAGTAAATAGTCTTTACAGTATTTTATTCGATAGCTGACTAGTATTGCTCTGTACAATTATATCATAATTTATTTAACCCACATTCCGTTAATGGATATTTAAATTTTTTTTTAAAGATTTATTTATTTATTTATTAGACAGAGACAGCCAGCGAGAGAGGGAACACAATCAGGGGGAGTGGGAGAGGAAGAAGCAGGCTCCTAGTGGAAGAGCCTGATGTGGAGCTCGATCCCTGAACACCGGGATCACGCCCTGAGCCCAAGGCAGACGCTTAACGACTGCGCCACCCAGGCACCCCTAAGTTTGTTTTAAACTTATTTTTACTGCTTAAGAACAACACCTATGCTGTTTATAATTACAGATGAATCCTTAAGGAAATGCTTAATCATACCCTTCAAGTAAATTCCTGGAAGTGGAGCTGCTCGATCAAAGGTGAAGGGTTGATAAGCTGCAGGTAATAGATGAAAAGGGCTCATCTGGGTTTGTTACTGTCCTATAATAAGAGCCCGGCCCGGAGGGAGGGGATTCCAGGGTCAGTTCCTGCGCCAATGAAGCCATCAAGGACCAGGCTCTCCCTTCTTTCTATGCTGTCATTCTTTGTGTGTGGGTAATGTCTCCTGTCACGGGTAATGACAGATGCCACAGCTCAAAACATTGTGTACTCACATGGCAGAGCCCAAGCAGGAAGGGAAGGCCCAGGGCAAGGGACTTTCCCTTGCCTTGTCCCCTCTCAGTAAGGAGGAAAAGCTGACCTAGAAGTTCCCAGCAGACTTTCTCTTGCATCACAGTAGCTCGACCTGGCTCCCCCACCTATCTCTAGGCCAGTCCGTGATAAAGGGGAATGAACTCACTCTGGCTGATATACTGCGAATATGACACATCTCTGGGGCTTGGCACAAACTACCAGAACCAAATCAGGTTCCCCAGTGAAGGAGGCAGGGGGATAGGCTGCAGCCTCCGAGGGTGAATGTCATTACAGATGTTCCCCAACGGGAAACTTCGTTAGGGCCCAGTGTCTGCTTTCTTATCAGCACTGCAAACAGAGTACTTGACATGTAATGGGGGCTTAATGAAACATTAACCGAATGAAGTCCTTCTTGGGGCACCCTTTAAACATATTCAAAAGAAAGGTAAGAGTTCACCCAGAATTTTGGGGAAAATGTCAAAGATTCCTGAGGTGGTGCTTAACTTCTACAATCTCTTGCACTGAATTTCTGCTCAAACCTGATCTCTATCCTCAACTATTTATTGTGAAACTTTTCAAATTTCATACCTGCTTTGTCTACAAATGTATAGAATATTTACATCCGTGACACTTCCCTCCTAACCACTTTACATGCATCTCCTATTGATATTGTCCTACGTAATTACGAAACCATCATGTCATCCAAAACAATTAAGAATTCTTCAGTATCTTGGGGCACCCAGGTGGCTCAGTGGGTTAAGCGTTCGACTCTTGATGCTGGCTCAGGTCAGGATCTCAGGATCGTGAGATTGAGCCCCGTGTCTGGCTCCACACTGAGTGTGGAGGCTGCTTAAGATTCTCTCTCTTTCTGTCCCTACCTCTGCTCGCACTCTCTCTCTCTCATATTAAAAAAAAAAAAAAGAATTTTTCAATCTCTTGTAATTTCAGCCCATAGTCAAATCTCCACTCATCCCCCATATATATATATACATATATATATATATATACATATACATATATATATGTATATATATATATGTTTTATATATTTTTTGAACTGGCATCAATCAAGGGTCATGCACTGCATTGTGTTTTTGTGTCTCTTTAATCTCTTTTGTGCCAGAGTCATCTCCCCACTATTTTTACCCCCATGAGAGTAACCTCTTGAAGATACCAGACCAGTTGTCTTATAGAATGTTCTAAATTCTAGATCTGTCTGATTATTCTTTGAGGTGTCATTTAACTTGTTTCTCTATCCCTAGTATTTTTTGTATACTGATTAGATTCAGGGAAAGCATTTTCGGCAAGAATAGGTGATGCTGTGTTCATATTGTATCATACCAGATGGCTCATAATGTCAGGTTGTCCTACTATTAGCGATGATAGACTTGTAAAATTTCATGCTCCAAGAATAGGGTCCAGAGTGGTTTCCTTCTTTTCTATTCAACAAAGGATCACCGATACAACTTTGTGCATATATATGACAGAACTTACATGTATATAAATAATGGACTATATATGTAATTATATATAATAGACTATACTGCTAATATTTGGGAATAATAGAATGGATTTTAGCAGAACACAGAAGAAGAAATAGCTTAAGACTCAGTACTGGACAGCTTCTCTATGTCACAGGGATATCCTCAATGACAGTCTTTCTACTTAGATATCATTATTGCTGTATTGCACAACCACGAACTCGATTTTTTTTTTTCTCAGTTCTGCAAGCCTGTCCCCACCTCCCTTCCCCAAACCTTTGAAATTGTCAGTAGGAAAATAACAAATTCATGTTGCCTTATTACGCAAAGCCATATTTTCTTTCTAGGCCATCATCAGTGATTTTACTTTTTCAGTCAAAATAGCCCATCAAATATCCCCTTAAACAAAAAGCCGTTAATTCCAGTGCTCTATCCATAGAAACAGGAAGAGCCACGAAAGATTTGAAATTCCAGTTTCCTTTAAAAATATTGGATCATCTTGAGTAATTAACATAGGCATATGTTGAAAATTTTTAAACGTACGAAAGAGCTTACAATATCAAATAAGACTTTCTCTAACCCCTGTCTTTCAACCTCTTGCCCTAGATACAACTACAGTTGTTAGCTTTTTACGTATCTTTTCAGAGGTATTTATAAACAGGCAAATATCTACAAAATGCATTCTTAATTTCTGTATATAAACATAGTTTGCTGTGTATCATTCTATCTTGTTTTGTGTTGTTTCGTTTTAACTTAACATATCATGGATTGCTCCATATATGCACAAATAGAGCAGGTTTTCTTTTTAGTGACTGTGTAGTATTTCATTCCATTGTTTGGATGTACCGTAATTTCTCTAATAAGTTCTCTATCGATTGCCATTTATGTTGTTTGTGATCTTTTGTTGTTACGAACAGTGCTTGAATGAATATCTCTGTATATATATCTTTTTGCATGGGTACAATTATATCTGTAGGATAAATCCTAAAAATGGAATTTCCAGATTACGTTGGGAGACAATTCTCTGTGGGTCTCTCATGTTTCTACATGTCTTGTGAGCAGAGGCACCCATGGTTTCTGTTTCAGATTATCTTTTCAAAGATACTTGTATAGTACGCAGCCTTGGGAGACAGAGATAGTATCTCCTTCTGGAGCAAAGGCCAGGTTGTTTACTGTCCAGTGTGGCAAAGATAGTGTCTCTCTCTGGTGCAATGGTCAGGTGGTTTTACTGCCTATTCTGAAAGGTTCCTTTAGCTCGGGATTTATCTCCTATAATGCAATCCCATGCACATGCATACATGACCTGACAGTCATGTAGCCTCATGGGAACTAGGGTTTGGGGAATGAGTGGACATGTTGCTACTCTGGAAGCTACTATTGCTGTGAGTAACAAACTGTCATTTGTCTCCAACCCAGGCAAGTTTTGTCCCAGCATCTATGTTATGCCATGCTGACTTGATAGCTTTCAAGGGTAAAATCTCAGATCTGTCACAGATTTTGACAGTTTTGATGATGCAGGTGGGATGCTGACAGGGACGTGGCCTTCTGGGATAGAAAAGTTGAAAGCCTCGTGTGTTGATTAACAGGATTTGACAAAGTCCATGAAATTAGTAGCAAAACAGAGGAGGACAGTCTCTGAGCTTGGTTCATGGACATATCATCTCAGGAGGTGATGCAAGCCAAAAATGGCCTGTAGCTATTATACAGCTGGTTAGACGTGACCTTGAAAGATGGTAGGGAGGGAAAAGTCTCCCCGTGGGCAGAACTCTGGGTGTTGAAGCTGGTTGTCTACTTTGTGCTGAAGAAGAAGCATTCTGAGGTTAAAATATTTGTTGACTGAGTGGATAATGGCATGGCTAGCTTACCCAGTAAGGGTCCCACTAACTTACAGTCCGTGGATGCTGACCAGGAACTGTGGGCTCATGGTGTCCAGAGACCCGCAGGCAAGGAGAGGAGTCGCCATCTTGGCAGCGGTAGTTGACCCTGATGAGCAGGAGGAGGTGGGGTTGTTGTCATACTGTGGGGAAGGGGAAGAGTATGCGTGCACCTTAGGTCACCTACTTGGGTTCCCCTAGTGACTGAATGGACAAGGGCAGCAACACTACCAAAGGCTTAACTCCTCAGGAATAAAGATTTGTGTCATGTCACCAGGTAAATTCCCAAGGCTTGCAGAGGTAGTAGCTCAGAGCGAGATGAGTTTAGAGTAGGCGGTGGAGGAGGGACACAATGAGTAACAGGGTGTAGTGCTAAGATGAACTGCAGCAATGGGAACTTTATTTCTTCCCACTTAACCTCCCTCTTAGGAGGTAAATTTGCCCTTAGGAAGAGCAGCTCACTGAAATCTTGGGGGCTGATCCTGAACTGTGTACGGAGAAGTAGATCTGGGAGGAGCAAGAGGCAGACTGTGGTAGAGCCCCCTTTTGATCCCCCTTTAGGAAAGGACTCCACCCCAGCTATGAGGACTGTGGTTGACCAGCAGTCTCTGTTAGCTCCTCAGGATCCACCTCAGTGGTTCCCGAGGCCACACTCCTCCTGGCAAATCCTCAGTCAATGACTGAGTATGGTGGTGGTCGCCCAGGGCATGTTTTCCTCAGAGTAGACACCCTGGCCGATGACTTAGAAAAGCAGCGGCACAAGACCCTGCCCATCATGAGACATAGTGGGTTCAGGAACTGTTATGATTTTAACATTCGTTCAAGCTTTGTCTTATGCTAGGGTGGTAGCAACGTATTTCCCCGCCCTTTACCTCCTAGGTGTAGGCGGCCTCTGCTCTGGGGCTCCCATCGAGTGGGAAGATACTTTATCAGGTCTGCATCGGGGTATGACAGCTCCTCTTATCTAATTTTCTTTCAAAGGTATGACTCCCCAGTCAACTTTTTGCACTCTGAACTCTTACCTCAGCATCTGCTTCCTGGAGAACTCAAATGTCACACGGACATTTCTGGGAATTGAATTAAAATTATGGCTCATTTGCCCAGAAAATTCCAACTATGCTTAGAAACCCAAAATTCTGAATTCAGGGTATTCACGGATTTCTTAAAGCCCATAGACCCCCACCTGAAAACCTTGGGATTTGACTCTCCACTTGCACTTGGTACCCCAGGAATATGCTTAGGGTACTTTTGAGAGCACACACGTCTAATGGGGCGCAATGACTGCAATATGGGTGGGAAAGCCTTGAGAGGCAGTGGAGTGATGGGACTGCATGGGTGGCAGGCATCCCCTCCCTTTACCCTCTCATTGAATTTTGGTTTGAGCCTTTGTGAAGAGGAGGTAACAAATTATTTCAAAACTTTTTGGTATCCAGGGGGATTTCTGTATTTGGCTCCCGAGAAGTAGGGTGGCAGACATTGGAATCTAGGAAACCTGGTATCTTAGGCTCAAGGTTGAGGAAAAAGTCCATTTTCAGGTTCTTCCTAGATTGTCCAACCCAACCAGGGCAAGGGAGATGGTAGGGAGTCTGGAAATTTGTCATGCTTATTAATAAAGAGTATGCATTTATTGAGAGTTGGTGCTGTGTTCTCAGACAGGACTGTGGAGTAAAAGAGAGATGAATGGTGATATTGTAGCAGCAAAATGAAGCACTTCAAAACCCTGAGGTCTAGGATCCAGCAAATTAGATATATCAATACCTCATTTACGTTGGTTTCTATCTTACCTTCTTCCGTAAGGAGTGATGATAGCAGACACAAGATGAAATGCATTTCTGAGTGCTTATGTAAAATGTGTGTAATTTGGAGGATGGAGGCTGAGGGTGGGAATGGCTGAAAAACCATGAAGAAGTTTGGGGGTGGGCTGTGTAGGAGAGGCAGATCAGGGAGGGGGTGTTTTAGAGAGGGGAGATGAGCACAGACTGCATGTTCTTAGGGGGACAGTGGCTTTAGTTTGGTGTGATAGGTACAGAATCTTTGGAAGCATCTCAATGATTGCCAGCGTGACCAAGGATTTTTAAAAAATCAATTATGACAGAAGCAGTGTGTACTCATGATAACAATTCAGATAATCGACATATATAAAATAAAAGCATGAAAGTCCCTTTTAGGTCTTCACTGCACTGTGGTCGCTCTATCCTAAATCCCCTTCCCAGGAAATAACTACTGTTGCCAGGAACATGTTCTTCCAGAATTTCTATGTGCTCCTCATTCTGGAGGAAGGGATGGGTGCAGGGTTCGTGCAGTGGGGAAGACTCACTGAGGGAGACTGGAGAACCCCACCCGATGTTCTTTGTAGGCCGCCTGCCCTTTCCTGAGACTGGCCCTGGGGACACATGTGTCTCACAGTGCCCCCAAATGGCTCCTCTTTGATGGAGACCATACTGGCAGAGTGGGGAGTTTTGAGGGCACATCACCTGCTTTCTTTTTTGGGTAGGGGTACAACGATGGCCTTGGGCTTCGAGGACAACCCAAGTGGCTGACAACTTTATCTCTTGGAAGCTCAGATGTGGATGGAAAGTCAGAAGGATGTGAGGTCTCCTGCCCGTCTCCAGAGCTGTGCTCAGTTTCTGCCGCAGACTGCGGCTGGCCACATTCCTGCCAGCAATCGCTGCGATGTTTTGACTTGAAACAGATGCTCATTCCATGTTTACACCCGACCACTATGATTTGTCTGCTGTGGCTTTGTAGTGATTGATGTCATTTACTCCACTGTGGAAAAATCCCAGGAGCCTCACAGATCAAGGGCTGAAGGAGAGCATGTGGGAGGCCACTGACAATTTGTGTAAAGGGGAAAAATATTATTCCCAGCAGGCAATCCCTCCACGGGGCTGTGGACTCAGGCCATTGCATGGAGCTCCAGCTTTGCGGTGAGGTGGGAATGTGTCATGCAAAAACATGAATAGGCTTGGCCAAGGTTTGGAGGCCAAGGGAGATTTTCCAAGGCTGCCTTTATCCATGTGCTTTGTCATCGTCCTGCTGTGGTCCTGGTCCATAGCGTGGCCTTTTGCCATGGGAGACCTGCGTTTCCCCACATCCTAGCGTGGTGTTTGGCCCAGTGCCTGAGAGTAGGTGCTGGATATTCAGGAGAGGAAGCCTTTCTTTTTTTAAAAATTAATTAATTTTAAATTAACATATAGTGTATTCTTTGTTCCAGGGGTACAGGTCTGTGCTTCATCAGTCTTACACAATTCATAGCACTCAGCATAGCACATACCCTCCCCAATGTCCATCACCCAGCCACCCCATCCCTCCCACCCTCCTCCACTCCAGCAACCCTCAGTTTGTTTCTTGTGATTAAGAGTCTCTTACGGTTTGTCTCCTCTCTGGTTTCGTCTTGTTTCATTTTTTTCCTCTCTTCCCCTATGATCCTCTGCTTTGTTTCTCAAATTCCACATATCAGTGAGATCATGTGATAATTGTCTTTCTCTGACTGACTTATTTCGCTTAGCATAATACCCTGTAGTTCCATCCACGTCGTTGCAAATGGCAAGATTTCATTTTTTGATGGCTGCGTAATATTCCATAGTGTATATACCACGTCTTCTTTATCCATTCATTTGTCGATGGACATCTGGGCTCTTTCCGCAGTTTGGCTCTTGTGGACATTACTGCTTTAAACATTGGGGTGCATGTGCCCCTTTGGATCACTACATTTGTATCTTTGGAGTAAATACCCAGTAGTGCAATTGCTGCGTTGTAGCATAGCTCTATCTTCAGCTTTTTGGGGAACCTCCATGCTGTTTTCCAGAGTGGCTGCACCATCTTGCATTTCCACCAACAGTGTAGGAGGGTTTGCCTTTCTCTGCTTCCTTGCCAGCATCTGTCCTTTCCTGACTTGTTAATTTTAGCCATTCTGACTGGTGTGAGGTGGTATCTCATTGTGGTTTTGATTTGTATTTCCCTGATGCCAAATGATGTTGAGCACTTTTTCATGTGTCTGTTGGCCATTCATATGTCTTCTTTGCAGAAATGTCTGTTCATGTCTTCTGCCCATTTCCTGATCGGATTATCTGTTCTTTGGGTGTTGAGTTTGATAAGTTCTTTATAGATTTTAGATACTAGCCCTTTATCTGATATGTCATTTGCAAATATCTTCTCCCATTCTGTCAGTTGTCTTTTGGTTTTGTTGACTGTGTCCTTTGCTGTGCAGAAGCTTTTTATCTTAGTTTTTTTGACTGTTTCCTTGGCTGTGCAGAAGCTTTTTATCTTGATGAAGTCCCACAAGTTCATTTTATCTTTTGTTTCTCTTGCCTTTGGAGATGTGTCATGAAAAAGGTTGCTTTGGCCGATGTCATAGAGGTTGCTGCCTATGTTCTCCTCTAGGATTTTGATGGATTCCTGTCTCACATCGAGGTCTTTCATCCATTTGGAGTTTATGTTTGTGTATGGTGTGAGAGAGTGGTCAAGTTCATTCTTTTGCATATAGCTGTCCAATTTTCCCAGCACCATTTATTGAAGAGACTGTCTTTTTTCCACTGGATGTTTTTTTCCTGCTTTGTCAAATATTAGTTGCCCAAAGAGCCAAGGATCCATTTCTGGGCTCTCTATTCTGTTCCATTGATCTATGTGTCTGTTTTTGTGTCAGTACCATGCTGTCTTGATTACAGCTTTGTAATAGAGCTTGAAGTCTGGAATTGTGATGCCACCATCTTTGCTTTTCTTTTTCAACATTCCTCTGGCTACTTGGGTGTTTCCTGGTTCCATACAAATTTTAGGATTACTTGTTCTTGCTCCATGAAGTTGATGGTATTTTGACAGGGATTGCATTAAATGTGTTGATTGCTCTAGGCAGCATAGACATTTTCACAATATTTGTTCTTCCAATCCATGAGCATGGAACATTTTTCCATTTCTTTGTGTATTCCTCAGTTTCTTTCATGAGTGTTGTAGAGTTTTCTGAGTACAGATTCTTTGCCTCTTTGGTTAGATTTATTCCTAGGTATCTTATGGTTTTGGATGGAATTGTAAATGGGATCGACTGCTTTAATTTCTTTCTTCTGTCTTATTGTTGGTGTATAGAAATGCAAATGATTTCTGTGCATTGATTTTATATCCTGCCACTTCACTGAATTCCTGTATGAGTTCTAGTAGTTTTGGGGTGGAGTCTTGGGTTTTTCACAAAAAATATCATATCATCTGCGAAGAGTTAGAGTTTGGCTTCTTTGCCATTTTGGATGCCTTTTGCTTCTTTTTGTTGTCTGATTGCTGAGGCTAGGGGGCTTCTAGTACTATGTTGAACAACAGTGGTGATAGTGGACATCCCTGCTGTGTTCTGACCTTAGGGGAAGAGCTCTCAGTTTTTCCCCATTGAGAATGATATTCGCTGTGGGTTTTTCATAGATGGCTTTTACGATATCGATCCCTACACTGTGTAGAGTTTTAATCAAGAAAGGATGTTATACTTTGTCAGATGCTTTTTTTCTGCATCTGTTGAGAATATCATATGGTTCTTGTTCTTTCTTTTATTAATGTAGTGTATCACGGTGATTGACTTGCGGATGTTGACCCTAACCTGCAGCCCAGCAATAAATCCCACTTGGTGGTGGGGAATAATCCTTTCAATGTACTGTTGGATCCTATTGGCTAGTATTTTGGTGAGAATTTTTGCATCCATGTTCATCAGGGATATTGGCCTGTAATTCTCCTTTTTGATGGGGTCTTTTTATGGTTTGGGATCAAGGTAATGAATACTGGCCTCATAAAATGAGTTTAGAAGTTTTCCTTCCATTTCTATTTTTTGGAACAGTTTCAGAAAAATAGGTATTAATTCCTCTTTAAATGTTTGGAAGAATTCCCCTGGGAAGTCATCTGGACTTGGGCTCTTGTTGGGAGATTCTTGATGACTGCTTCAATTTCCTTGCTGGTTATGGGTCTGTTTAGGTTTTCCATTTCTTCCTGGTTCAGTTTTGGTAGTTAATACATCACTAAGAATGCATCCGTTTCTTCCAGATTGTCTAATTCGTTGGCATATAGTTGCATCATAATATGTTCTTATAATTGTTTGTATTTCTTCAGTGTTGGTTGTGATCTCTCCTTTTTCATTCATGAATTTATTTATTTGGGTCCTTTCTCTTTTCTTTTTGATAAGTCTGGCCTGGGGTTTATCAATCTTATAATTCTTTCAAAGAACCAGCTCCTATTTGTGTTGATCTGTTCTTCTGTTCTTTTGGTTCCTATTGCATTGATTTCTGCTCTGATCTTTATTATTTCTCTTTTCCTGCTGGGCTTAGGCTTTATTTGCTGTTGTTTCTCCAGTTCCTTTAGGTGTAAAGATAGGCTGTGTATTTGAGACCTTTCTTGTTTCTTGAGAAAGGCTTGTATTGCTATATATTTTCCTCTTAGGACCACCTTTGCTGCATCCCAAAGATTTTGAACAGTCGTGTTTTCATTTTCATTTGTTTCCATTAATTTTTTAAATTCTTCTTTAATTTCCTGGTTGACCCATTCAGTCTTTAGTAGGCTGCTCTTTAGTCTCCATGTGTTTCAGTTCTTTCCAACTTTCCTCTTGTGATTGAATTCGAGTTTTCAAAGCATTGTGATCTGAAAATATACAGGGAATGATCCCAGTCTTTTGGTTCTGGTTGAGACCGGATTTGTGACCTAGTATGTGATCTATTCTGGAGAGTGTTCCATGTGCACTCAAGAAGAATGTGTATTCTGTTGCTTTGGATGGAATGTTCTGAATATATCTGTGAGGTCCATCTGTTCCAATGTGTTATTTTAAAGCCCTTATTTCCTTGTTGATCTTCTGCTTAGATGATCTGTCCATTTCAGTGACAGGGATGTTAAAGTCCCCTACTGTTATTGTATTATTGTCGATGTGTTTCTTTGATTTTGTTATTAATTGGTTATATAATTGGCTGCTCCCATGTTAGGGGCATAAATATTTACAACTGTTAGATCTTCTTGGTGGATAGACCCTTTAATTATGATATAGTGCCCTTCCTCATCTCTTATAGTTTTTGGTTTAAAATCTAATTTGTCTGATATAAGGATTGGCACCCCTGCTTTCTTTTGATGTCCATTAGCATGGTAAATTGTTTCCCACCCCCTCACTTTAAATCTGGAAGTGTCTTTGGGTCTAAAATGAGTCTCTTAAAGACAGCACATAGATGAGTCTTGTTTTTTTATCCAGTCTGATACCCTTGGTCTTTTGATTGGGGCATTTAGCCTATTTACATTCAGGGTAACTATTGAAAGATATGAATTTAGTGCCATTGTATTGCCTGTAACGTGACTGTTACTGTATATTGTCTGTTTCTTTTTGGGCTACATTACTTTTAGGTTCTTGCTTTGCTTAGAGGACCACTTTCAATATCTCTTGTAGGGCTGGTTTGGTGATCACAAATTCTTTTAGTTTCTGTTTGTCCTGGAAGCTTTTTCTCTCTCCTTTTATTTTCAATGACAGTTTAGCTGGATATAGTGTTCTTGGCTGCATATTTTTGTCATTTAATGCCCTGAATATATCATGCCAGTCCCTTCTGGCCTGCCAGGTCTCTGTGGATAGTTTTGCTGCCAATCTAATGTTTCTGCCATTGTAGGTTATAGACCTCTTGTCCTGAGCTGCTTTCAGGATTTTCTCTTTGTCTTTGAGATTTGTAAGTTTTACTATTAGATGTTGGGGTGTTGGCCTATCTTTATTGATTTTGAAGGGGGTTCTCTGTGCCTCCTGGGTTTTAATGCCTCTTTCCTTCCCCAGATTAGGGAAGTTCTCCGCTGTAATTTGCTCGAATGTACCTTCTGCCCCTCTCTCTCTTCTTCTTCTAGGATCCCAATTTATTCTAATATTGTTTCACTTTACGGTATCACTTATCTCTTGAATTCTCCCCTTGTGATCCAGTAGTTGTTTATCTTTTTCTCAGCTTCTTTATTCTCCATCATTTGGTCTTCTATATCACTAATTCTCCCTTCTGTCTCATTTATCCTAGCAGTTAGAGCCTCCATTTTCGATTGCACCTCATTAAGAGCTTTTTTTTTTTTTAAAGATTTTATTTATTTATTTGACAGAGATAGAGACAGCCAGCGAGAGAGGGAACACAAGCAGGGGGAGTGGGAGAGGAAGAAGCAGGCTCATAGTGGAGGAGCCTGATGTGGGGCTCGATCCCAGAACGCCGGGGTCACGCCCTGAGCCGGAGGCACGCGCTTAACTGCTGTGCCACCCAGTCGCCCCCATTAAGAGCTTTTTTGATTTAGACTTGGTTAGATTTTATATCTCCAGAAAGGGATTCTCTAGTATCTTCTATGATTTTTTCAGGCCCAGGTAGTATCATTATAATCGTCATTCTGAACTCTAGTTCCGACATCTTACTAATGTCCGTGTTGATTAGGTCCTTGGCAGTTGGTACTGCCTCTTGTTCTTTTATTTGAGGTGAGTTTTTCCATGTTGTCATTTTGTCCAGAGAAGAATAGATGAATGAGAGAACAAAATGCTAAAAGGGTAACAATAACCCTAGAAAAATATACACTAAACAAAGTAGAAGAGACCCGAAATGGGGGGAAAGAAAAAAAAAAGAATATGATCAGGCTGGTGAATAGAACAGAGCCACACACTAGATTTTGGGTGTATTTTGGTCCATTAGAAGAAACGGCATCTCAAAATACGTATATATTGAAAAAAATAAGATTAAATACAATGAAGGGATAGGCTATGACTAAAAATGAAAATTAAAGATTTTTAAAAAAGAATTGATAAGAAGTTGGTTGAAAAAGGAAAGAAGAAAAATTCCCCCCCAAATAAAATGGAAAAAAGAAAAAAATAAAGAAAATTTAAAAAATTCACTTTGAAAGACTAAAGAATCATGGGGAAAAAAGCCATGAATTCTATGCGCAGTATTCCTCTAGTGCAGGAGTTTTGCAGTTCTCATTGATCAGTGAACTTGGTCTTGGCTGGAAGGTCTTGCTGATCTTCTGGGGAGGGGCCTGTTGCGGTGATTCTCAAATGTCTTTGCCCCAGGCGGCATTACACGGCCTTTGCCAGGGGCCAGGCTAAGTAATCTGCTCAGGTTTGCTCTCCGTAGCTTTTGTTCTCTGAAGGCTTTCATCGCAGCTTTAGAGGATGAGAAAGAAAATGGCAGCCTCCCAATCTCCGGTCCCCGAGGAGCTGAGAGCTCGGTGTCCCCCTCTTCAGTGCACCCTCAGAGAAAAGCAGTCAGTCACTCCTGTCTCCCTGATCTCTGGCTGTACTCTGTGGTCCCCCAGCCTGTGACCCAGCGTTTCTCTCTCCAGCACACGGCCCTGTTTGGAGTCTCCGAATCCAGTCGATTCCTGAGGCGCACACATCGTAGCATGGTGTCTGGCCCAGTGCCTGAGAGAGGGTCTTGATATTCAGGAGAGGAAGCCTTTCAATGAGTATTTATTGAGTCCCTTCTATGTTCCAGATGCTGGAGATTCAGTAATCAACAAATTTGTCAAGAATTACTCATTCCGATGATCCTTGATAAGTGACCTCCCTTGACACATTTTCTTCCTCTTCGGTATATTCTATAATCTTTCTGTATTTACATCAATTTATTTGGCTTTCCTTCCCCCGAAAGAAAAAAAAAATCACCCTGTAGAGGGACCATTCTTGTGCAGGTCAATAAGCTTATATTAAGGTCCATCCTCTTTCCTTCGCACCCACCTGGCAAAATTCCAGCCCTGGTTGAATCTAATGATCTACTTCCTTTGTACTTGAACTGAACTACTGAATGTTGTTGGAGAAACTCATACCCTGCCCTTAAGTGAAAGCTCAGCTGCACATGGAATTTCTATTTTGCTTCCTCTACCAGGTTCTCCACCATCTGACATGCCTATACCTTTCTCCTTCCCATATTGCTTTGCTGACTATTCCTTCTTTTCCTGACTCCCCCCCCCACCCCAGATAATTATATTTTGGTTTTTAAGGGCATATAATCAATTCTAATAATGCATCAAGAAGAATCTTAGAGACACTAACGTTTAATCCTGTTCAATTCTGTTTTCCTCTAGTCTATTTTTGCTTAAGGCTATAAAAACATGCTGTCTTCTCAATTTATCTTATGTTTTGCCAGTTTTTTCTTCCTTAACATTAGCTTTAAAATTAACTTTTAATAACCCCCAAAAGACTTTACTATTTTTTTTAACAATGACTTTTGAAAAACGTTTGTTATTGAAGTGTAGTTGACATACAGTGTTATATTAGTTTCAGGTGTTCAACACAGTGATTGGACAATTGCATGCATTATGCACTGCTCATTCATCTGTCACCGTGGAACATTATTATGCTATTACTGACTGTATTTCCTATGCTGTACTTTTTATCTTTGTGACTTATTTATTTTGTAACTGGAACTGTATACCCCCTAATCCCCTTCACCTATCTTTCCCAGCCCTCAACCCCTCTCCCCTCTGGCAACCCCCAGTTTGTCCTCTGTATCTGTGAATCTGTTTCTGGTTTTTTGTTTGTTTGTTCATTTGTTTTTGTTTTTTAGATTCCACATATAAGTGAAATCATATTTGTCTTTCCTGTCTGACTTATTTCACTTAGCATAATACCTTCAAGGAGAATCCTTGTCATTGCAAATGGCAAGAGCTCATCCTGGGCAAATTTTATGATATATATATATATATACACACACACACACACACACACACACATACACACACACATATATATGTATATATATACTTATATTTATTTATATATATAATTTATTTATTTATTATGTTATGTTAGTCACCATACAGTACATCATTAGTTTTTGATGTCGTGTTCCATGATTCATTGTTTGCCTATAACACCCAGTGCTCCATGCAATACGTGCCGTCCTTAATACCCATCACCAGGCTAGCCCATCCTCCCACCCCACACCCTCTGAAGCCCTCAGTTTGTTTCCTGGAGTCCATAGTCTCTCGTGGTTCGTCTCCCACTCTCTTTACCCCCCTTCACTCTTCCCTTCCTTCTCCTAATGATCTGCCTGCTATTCCTTATGTTCCACAAATAAGTGAAACCATATGAAAATTGTCTTTCTGTGCTTGACTTATTTCACTTAGCATTATCTCCTCCAGTTCCCCCTTTTCTTTTTTTGTGGTTAAAAAAAAAATGTATATATATATATATACACACACACACACACACACACACACACACATAATATATAAATATATATATATGTATATTTTAACGCAAAAAAATAAAAGGGGGGAGAGAACATTGAGAAAGTACAGCTGACCTTAATTTTGGAGTTTACAACTTCTTCGAGTCATGAAAATAAATCCTATTCCTACAAATATGCACACTTACATGTACATACAAGCTTCAGTGTATACTTTTTATTTATTTTTATTTTTATTTTTTTTAAGGATTTTATTTATTTATTTGACAGAGAGAGACAGCCAGCGAGAGAGGGAACACAAGCAGGGGGAGAGGGAGAGGAAGAAGCAGGCTCATAGCAGAGGAGCCTGATGTGGGGCTCGATCCCAGAACGCTGGGATCACGCCCTGAGCCGAAGGCAGACGCTTAACAACTGCACCACCCAGGTGCCCCTCAGCGTATACTTTTTAAAATAAAATTTATTATACATCATGACTATTTACTGAAGTCCCAAAGTCATGAAAGTGTGTGTGTGTGTGTGTGAGAGAGAGAGAGAGAGAGAGAGAGAGAGAGACCGGGAAGGATTTCTAACACTTCAGGGTGTGGCACCAGCAACCTCAGTGTGACTCGTCTGGAAGGTCACTCTTCTTGGAACCATTAAATAAGTTTCCCAGGTACCCTATGACCTGCAGGATCATAAATCCTTCCGGAAAATCCAGAAGAGATCTGACATTTGCCAGAGAAGGGAAGAAAACCCCGTGTAAGGATAGCACAGTGAATAGAAGGGGTGCCTTGCGGGTAGGCCTCCCAGCAAGAGGAGTAGGAGCCCAGGAAAAGTCACGAGTATGTCGATAACCCAAAATACACTGCATCAACCCAATCAGGAAAATAAATATAATCTTGCTTTCATGGAGACAAAAATTTCTTTTTTTTTTTTTTTAAGATTTTATTTATTTATTTGACAGAGAGAGAGACAGTCAGCGAGAGAGGGAACACAAGCAGGGGGAGTGGGAGAGGAAGAAGCAGGCTCATAGCGGAGGAGCCTGATGTGGGGCTCGATCCCATAATGCTGGGATCACGCTCTGAGCCAAAGGCAGACACTTAACCGCTGTGCCACCCAGGCGCCCCGAGACAAAAATTTCTTAAAAGACAAGGGCAGCAGCACTCTGAATGAAGATGTTTTCAGAATTACGTTAAAATGCAACCTCCCCTTAATGATTAATTTAAAGTAAGATATAAAGCAATAGAACAAAGTAAGTATAATGCTTCTAAGGAAATAATCAGATCGACTGATTGAAACAGTAGCAAGAAGGTAGGTTTCCACTGACAGTGGACAGAGTCTTGGACAGTGTCTTCATACAGCCCAGCCCAGCCCAGAGATGCTGGCTCCATCAAGATGGAAATAAAACACATCTGCGGAATCCCTTCCCTAAACTTCCTTCTGTCCCTCCACCGCCCCCCACTCCTAGATGAACAAGTTCTGATCAGGAACTTTAGAGCATCAAGAAAGGTTAGATATCTCAAAAAGGTACTTGCGGTCAAGTACGTGTTCATAACTGAAGAATAGTACGCACACACAGAGCAATGGCTGTAATAGGAAAACATCTTCTTCTAAATATGCCCAATCTGGCCTAGAACTCTTCGGAACTCCGCCCGAACTTAGCTGTCGCCTACATTTTGGGGTTTTCATAGACCCCTAGAGCTCATTCATGAACCTTCTAGAGGTTCAGAGTCCATGTGAAGAACCCCTCTACTCGGGGATCTTTATGTGCTTCTTACAGATTCCACAACTGATTCACTAGAGGAGAGAAGGCCTCTTGCGAGCTCTTTTAATGCCTTGCAAGTGGGGCTCTGCCTTGGAGAACCGCATTTGCAGTTATCGGTCGGCCATTTTGCCCTGGGTCTCCTCCCAGGAGAGGACTGTTTGCCTCCCAAGGTTCCTGGCATTTTGGAAAGAACTCGAAGCTGCAGCCAGCTTTACTTTGGCAAGTCGCTGCTTTCCCTTTCTTTCCCTCTTTCCTTTCCCATGGAACCTGCTCCTTCCATCTGTCTTTCAAACTCTGCTTTATAAATAGCAATTCAAGTTTTATTTTCTTCTTGAATGCACTCTCTCTGTGAAAGAGGCTTTTCACCAAGAATGTGGTGTCTGATCGCTATCTTGCCAATGGGTTAAACAAAGATCTCCATGCTGGGTAAAACTTTTACAGACCCATTCACACACGCCTGCTTTTCTTGTACTTGGCTGAAACCAAGGGATGAAAAAATCCTTCCCCAGAGTAAATTGAGAAATGACTTTGACATCGTGTTATTAAATTACGTCTGTTTTTTTTTTTTAAAGATTTTATTTATTTGACAGACAGCCAGCGAGAGAGGGAACACAAGCAGGGGGAGTGGGAGAGGAAGAAGCAGGCTCCCAGCGGAGGAGCCCGATGCGGGGCTCGATCCCAGAACACCGGGATCATGCCCTGAGCCAAAGGCAGACACTTAACGACTGAGCCACCCAGGCGCCCCAAATTACGTCTGTTTTGCTTCTAGCTTTTTCTGGGATGCAATAATTCAGATAGATGCATGCAGAGTAGGTCCTATACCTATGTGTGTGAAAAGTATAAGTGAATGCATCCATTCAGGTTATCACCCAATGTTAAACAGTGATTAAATCATCTGAAGTAAAAAACGTGGTTAATCTTATAAAAGCACATAAACTTCTATGTGCTGAGAGCTTTCAAAAAATTAAGAGCATTAATATGAATTGCCCCTTGTCTCCAAAGTAGCGTGTAAGAAACTAGGAAGATGTCAGTTTCGCTTTCAACTTTTTCTTTAAAGGGCATAACCGTGGAGAGTTGCCTTTATCTGGGCTCCGCCCCAGGAAAAGAAACAAAACCAGTACCTTCCATATCACAAGCCAGCCTGTGTGCTGGGTCCACATGCACCGGAAGTGGTAATTGCCAGAAACTCAGGGCTAAGTGAAGGTCTAGGATGGACGGTTTGCCTGTGAGCTTGCTGGTGCCTTGTGATACATTGTATCGAACCAGAACCAAAGCCAGGAAATGAAACCATCCATTTTCTCTCCCCAATCCTTCTCTCACCCCCAAGACAGAGCTTACACACAGGTAGAGGAGAAACCTGATTACTGGTGTGCTCTGAAGGATATGAGGAAATTCTCCAAGGCCAAAATTCCCTTCTGCTGAATCAATTGAAATTTCTGAAGCTCTGTTCTCCATAAGAGTCACACGTACAGATATTAACAGGGATGGAAACGCCGGTGGGTTAACTGATCATTCACCTTTTACCAAGCCTCTGAGCTGAGCCTCCTTCCCACTCACCCTCACTGCCAGCACGTTGGCCTTCCCTTTTCCTCTTTGTTATGTAATCTGTATGTGAGGGTTCTGGAACTTCTCCAGGAAGTACATTTGATGTGAGGCTGAGTGGCCTCTGACTCTTGAGAGGAAGCCAAAGACCCAGAAATGCATCCAGGAGACTTTAAAGCAGAAGAGGAGAAAAGTGTGCCCCGGAGACTGTCACCAGGGAGACGGTGAGACGGGACTGGTTGGAATGTACCACAAACGGCTTGGACACTGGACAAGTGCAAAGCAGCTGCCTGGGTGGGACTCCTCCGCGTGTTCTGCTCACCTGTGCAGCAAAGGGCACTAGCTCTATGATGTTCTTTCTGCGCCGGTGGTTCTCACCTTGACCACATATTAAAATCATCAGTGGCATTTAAAATGTCCAGACCGTGCCCCATGCCAGTCAGGCCCATATATTAGCATACAGTATATAGTTGAAGCTGTCCAGGTCATTCCGGTGTGCCAACGATGTTGAGAACTATGTGATGAAAATACATGATTCAGTGTGTCAGGCACTGTATCAGATGCTGTTACGGACTGAAGGTTTGTGTCTCCTCCGCTCAAATTTATATGTTGAAATCCTAACCCCAGTGTGATGCTACTTGGAGGTGGGGGCTGTGGGAGGTGATGGGGTCGTGAAGGTGGAGCCTTCCTTTTCTTTTTTGTTTCCTTTTCAAGTTTTGTTTAAATTCTAGTTAATAGAGAGTGGAATATTGGTTTCAGGTATAGAATTTAGTGATTCATCACTTGCTTTTAACACCCAGTGCTCATCACAACAAATGTCCTTCTTAGTGCCCAGCCCCCACCCACCTCCCCTCCAGCAACCACCGTTTGTTCTCTATAGTTAAGAGTCTTTTATGGTTTACCTCTCTCTCTTTTTCCCCCATCCCTATGTCCATCTGTTTTGTTTCTTAAATTCTACATATGAGTGAAGTCATGTGGTATTTGTCTTTCTCTGACTTATTTCGCTTAGCATAATACTCTCTAGCTGCATCCATGTCACTGCAAATAGTAAGATTTCATTCTTTTTGATGGCTGAACCATTGTACATACGCACCACATCTTCTCTATCCATTCATCAGTCAATGGACATTTAGGCTCTTTCTATAATTTGGCTATTGTTGATAATGCTGTTATAAACATCAGGGTGCACATACCCCCTTCGAATCAGTGTTTTTGTATCCTTTGGGTAAATACCAAGTAGTGCAATTGCTGGATCATTGGGTAGCTCTATTTTTAACTTCTTGAGGACCCTCCATACTGTTTTCCAGAGTGGCTGCACCAGTTTGCATTCCCACCAACAGTGTAAGAGGGTTCCCCTTTCAAGGGGTGGAGCCCTCCTGGTGGGATCAGTGCCCTTATAAGAAGAGACACTAGAGAGCTTGCTTTCTCTCTCTGCTCTCCACCATGTGCGGGGAGAGTGAGACGATGGTCATCTACAGACCAAGGACGAGGGCTCTCGCCAACATCTTCATCTTGGATATGCAGCCTCCGGAGCTGAGAGAAATAAGTGTCTCTTATTTAAACACCCAGGCTGTGGTGTTTTGGGTATAGCAGCCCAAATGGATTAAGACAGATGCTGACCTTGCAAAGGTGAGGATATGGTGCCAGTCCTTGAAGGGGACAGGCTGGGGGCAACACAGCCAAAGATGGAAGGGAGCCCCATGTGCTTGGTCACAGGCTCTCCCTGCTGCTCACATGCTTGGGGACCATGTGACTGCTTCGTCTTCCAAAAACTGCCTTGTACTCAAACTTTGTTAGGAACATAAAACAACCAGGACTTCAGCTTGCCACACAGTAGCCATTCAACTTTTCAATAGAGAATCTCAGTGGCTTTTCCATTTTTGGTGCCACTGCTTTTCTGCACACAGTAATGTAATCAGTCAAAATTTGAACGTGGTTAGTTTAAAATCACTGCATATTAATAATAACAATTGGGCAATGCTTAACGTTTCTACAAAATACCTTCATATCATGCAGTGGTTCTCAAGCAGGGGTGACCTCCCTCCATCCGCCAGGGGAACGTTTGGCATTGTCCGGGGACAGTCTTGGTTGTCCCAGCTGGTGAGAGTGTTACTCTAATAGGAGGAGGCCAGGGTTGCTGCTAAATGTCCTGTAATGTATAGGACCGCCCCACAACAAAGGATTCTCCAGCCTAAATGTCTCTAATGCTGACGTTGAGAAACCCTGACCACATAGGATCTCATTTAATCTTTGCAATGACTCCATGAATTGGATATCATTACAAGAAGGACCCTCAGGGCCAGGGATGAGGAGTTATTCGTTCAAGATTGTAAAACACGAAGCCAGGGACTTCATGCTAAGCTTCTTTTGTTGGTTTTGCGTCACCCAGCTTTATTGAGGTGTAATTGACAAATAAACATAGTATATATTTCATGTGTACCATGTGATGTTCTGATATATGCAGTATTGTTCCCAAAATCAAGCTCATTAACATGTCCATCACCTCCCATTGTTATCTTTTTTTTTTTTTATGATTTTTTATTATATTATGTTAGTCACCATACAGTACATCCCCGGTTTCCGATGTAAGGCTCGATGATTCATTAGTTGTGTATAACACCCAGTGCACCATGCAATACGTGCCCTCCTTACTACCCATCACCGGTCTATCCCATTCCCCCACCCCCCTCCCCTCTGAAGTCCTCAGTTTGTTTCTCATAGTCCATAGTCCTCCCATTGTTATCTTAATCTTTTTTTGTTTGTTTTGTGGTGAGAACAGTTAAGATCTACTCTCTCAGCAAATTTCTAGTGTCCGATACAGTATTGTTGACTATCGTCACTATGCTCCAGGTTAGATCTCCAGAATTTTTCCTTCTGCATAACTGGAACTTTGTGTCCTCTGACCAGCACCTCCGCATTTGCCCCTTTCCCGAGCCCCTGGTGCTTACGTCGTGCTTCTGTGAGTTTGACTTCATGTTAAGTGAGATCATGCAGTATTGGTCTGCGGGGCTTATTTGCATGTGTTTGGCTTATTTCAGTTAGCAGATGTCCTCCAGATTCATCTACGTTGTTGCAAATGGTAGGATTTCCTTCTTTTTTACAGCTGAACAATATTCCAGTGTGTGTGTGTATCACGTTTTCTTCACCCATTCATCTGTCAGTGGATACTCTGGTGGCTTCCATGTCTTGACTATTATGAAAAATGCTCAGTGAACATGGGAGTGCAGATAGTGATGTCATTTCCTTTGCATAAATACCCAGACTTGGGATTGCTGGATCATAAGATAGCTCCACTGAAAATGTTTTGAGGAACCTCTATACTGTTCTCCACAGTGGCTGCACCAGCTTACATTCTCACCAACAGGGCATAAGGTTCCCTTTTCCCCACATCCTCAGCAATCCTTGTTATCTCTTATCTTTTTGACAGGAGCCATCCTAACAAGTGAGGTGATATCTTATTACATAGTTTTTAATGACAAATTTATATAAATAAATCCATAGACATTTGCTGATACATGACTATATAATGCTTTCAGAAACAAATCGAAGTGGACTACAATGGGTATGTGGACATATAAATTCTTTACATTTGAAAAGTATGACCAACCAAAATGGTTTTGATTTGCATTTTCCTGGTGACTAGTGATGCTGGGCACCTTTTCGTGTACCCGTTGGCCATTTGGATGCCATGCTAAGCCTGTTGACCTGCGGGCTAGCTTCCTGGACAGCCGCTATGGTAAGGGCAACAGGGAGATTTACCATGTGCCTCTGCTTAGATGAGACACCCTCCATGGAGCAGAGAGTTGTGTGGGGTCACTTCAGCTGAACAAAATAATTTTGTTGACCTTGTCTGATTCCTTGGTCTTAAAACTGGTTATCAAGTTTAAGGAATGGAAAGTTTGGCCATTGCACATTTTATTTGGCACTTTTCCTTTTGGTTTTAATTATAGTTAAGAATATTTTGGCTGGTACAAGGAGAGCCAACCGGACTAATCTCTGACCTTGTCCTTGAAAATCCCCAACTGGGAGCCAAACCATCTGAAAGCTCAATGCCTCCTGCTTGCCGCAGCCTAGCTGGAGGAGGGCAGAGCCTCGCCCCTGTGCTTGGTGTGGGCAAGGCAGGCCTCTGAGAGATTTCCTGGCGCCGGGTTCATGGAAGCGACCACAAGCAACAGAGCCCACACTTGTCTGTGCCACACTGGCCTTGGAGTTGGAAGGGGGTGCTGGCCAATTTTAGTCCTTCTGTCCTGCTTCTGGCTTGGTCCCAGCTGGGAATTTAGAGTCTAGAGTCCAGAAAACTTGCTTGTGGTGTGACCCGAGAAAAGCCCCATTTCCTTAAACCAGGTTTCCCACCTGTATAGAAGGAAGATTTTCTAATCTGTTTGTATTAATCACGGATCTCTAGAGAGACAGAACCAATAGAAGATACACACACACACACACGAATACATATAAATGATAAGGAATATATCTACTAATTATAAGGAATTATATATCTCTATCTACCTCTCTTTGTATATGGGGAATATTATATATATAAATGGTAAGGAGTTGGCTCATGTCAATTATGGAGGCTGAGAAGTCTCCAGATCGACAGCTGGCAAGCTGGAGACCCAAGAGAGCTGATGTAGTTCCAATCCGAGTCTGAGTCCTAGGGCAGGAGAAGAGCCACATTTCAGCTGGAAGGCACTCAGGCTCGCTGTGGATTGGACGAAGCCCACCCACGTTGGGGAGAACGAGCGATCTGCTTTACTCAGCCTGTCGATTCAGATGTGAATCTCATACGGTACTATATATAGCTGAATATTTGTGTCCCCCCCCCCCCAATATTCACACGTTGAAAGCTAATGCCCTGTGTCATGGTATGAAGAGGAGGTGGGGCCTTTGGGAGGTGATGAGGTCATTTAAGTGGAACCCTCACAGATGGGATTAGTGCCTTTATAAAAGAGTCCCCAGAGAGCTCCCTCTCCCCTTCTGCCGTGTGACCTTACATCGACAAGCCAGCTGTCTCCGAGCCAGAAGGTGGCCCTCACCAGACACAGTTTACCAGCACCCTCATCTTGGATTTCTACCCTCCAGAATGATGAGGGGAAAAAAAAAAAGACAAAACTCCAAAACTCAATTAGAGAGTTCTAGTGAAGGTACAAGACCAAAATGTAGTGGTGAAAATATTTCTAAGTTTTGCACCAATGACTGTTATTCAGAAAATATGATGGACAGGTATATGGAAGGGTCTGTATTTGAATTTTGGAAAATTAGTTTTATTATACTCATGTGGTTGTGTTCGTTTAAAATACATATACTCTGGATTCTAAATTCTTAGATGAAATGTTGCCTTTTTAAATTAAAAAGAAAAAAAGTAATTACCATAGTGTTCTGGCAAAAAGAGCACAGAGCTGTGGATTTGTAGAATAAAGAACAAAAATGTTCTTGCCAGATTGAAATAATCTTTTTCTTCCGCAGTGAAAAAGAATTTTATGATAGACTGCAATATTGTCAAAAGTAGCAACTGCTCCTTTCTGGGCAAGGATTATAATTCCCACCCCGCGAGATGGGGCTTGGCCATGTGTCTTTGGCCAACAAAATCATTGTGGGTTTTCCCTGTCCCCCCCTTGCCTTCCGTCTGAAGATAGACAATGTTTCAGAGACCTGGAGCTGAGCCTTAACTGACCTGCAGTGGACACACCGTCAGCTAGAAGTAAATGGGTTGTCGTAGGTTTTAGGATTTTGCAGTTGTTTCTCATTGCAGCAGGACCTAGCTTGTCTTGACTGTCATGTGACTTGATATTTTCTCTGCACTGTAACTTCCCTTCTCAGGAAGGCCTCCCCCGCTTAAGAAATAAGGTCGGATACGGTTGCTCTCCATTGCACTGAGGATGGATCAAAGAAAGAAATGAGCTTTGCTGGAACTACAGTGAAGCTAAAGCTAACTCAGAAAATATGTGAGGGCATAGGATTTGGAATCTGACAGTCCCGAGTTCGAATCCTGGTACTACCACTCGTGCTGGATAGGCTTAGGGACTTACCCGGTCTTTGTGAGAGTACATTCTCCTTTCCATAAACCTGGCATAAAAATACCCATATTCCAGGATTAGATGAAGATTAAATTATATCATATATAGAAAGCAGAGCCCAACACGATAGGTTTATAAGCTGTAAGAGCTCAACGAAGGGTCATCATTATTAACATTCACGTATATAAATATAGAGGTGTTAAATAACTTACGTGCACAGTCTGAATGCTGATAAAACATTCACAAATCCAGAGAGAAATGTGATAAATCACTCCTTCGTTAGCGTAACGGATGCATCATGTTTGCTCTCATTGCAGTATGGCTAGATAGCAATTTAAATGTTTAGCAATTATCTAACATTTGAGGAACTAAGTTGATTTGAAACTGTTTTTGGAAAGAGGAAACGTTCATAAGCTGCAGAAGTTCTGGAGGCGTATCTGAGCCACCGAATCGTTTTCGCCAGCTTGAACAAACACGCCAGCTGAGGGGATGGCTCTGGACCGGGTTAGCAACAGGCGAGACCAACACAATGTGTCCCGTGTGGTTCGAACCCCAAGGAGTTCCAGGTTGGTGATAGAAAGGGGCACGTGAATGGCTAACGGAACACAGCCGTGCGGAAGGGAAGCTGGAGTAGTGACAAGCCCAAGTTGTACCAGTCACGTGGCACGTGATGGCTTCGAGGGGATGGTATTTCAGTCTGCTCTGGTTGCCATAAAAAATACCATAGAGCGGACGCTTCCACAACAGAGAGTTATGTTCTCACAGTTCTGGAGACTGGAAGTCTGAGATCCGGGGCCAGCATGGTCGGGTTCTGGTGAGAGCCCTCTTCCTGGCTGGTAGATGGCTGCCTTCCTGCTGTGTCCTCACATGGCCTTTCCTGGGTGCAGGGAGGGAGGGAGGGATGGACGGAGGGAGGGAGGAGGGAAGGAGAGAGATCACACTCAGGGCTGTCTCTTCGTCTAAGGGCACTAATCCCATCAGACCGGGGCCTGGCTCTCATGATCGAATCACCTCCCAAAGGCCCACCTCCGAATACCATCACATGGAGGATGAGGGCTTCAACGGGTGGATTTCAGTGGGGCGACCATAGTCCATCCATGACAGATGGCATGGCATACAAGAGTTCTCGATACCCATAGGAGAAGCTCAACCATCACTTTATGAAGACAAACACTGTCTTGCTGTCACTGTGGTATGCTTTAACAACAGCAGGGAAAATGACTATGACCACAAAAACCCCATAATAAAACAGGGGTCTTCATTCGACCGCGTGATCGGATGCTGTGGATAAGAGTGGGAATGGGAGAGTCGGGATGCCTGACCTCATGGTCCCTCCACCAGCCAACTGGTGGTTATGTCAGAGGTTCTAATGGGAGCATCAGGTCTAGATGGTGGAGAGGTCTAGGATTGGCTGAGGAAGGGGTTTCCTGAGTACGTGATGTTTCATCTGCGGGAGAGCAGAGGAGCAGGAGAAAGGAAATTCCAGGCACGGGGAAAGTCTGCATGATGGTGGGCAACGGGGTAGTGCTTCATGCTCCTGAGTGACAGGAGGAAGACCGGTGAGGCTGGAACAAGGCACGGAAGGGGCTGAGCGAATGGGTGAGGTGGGAAAGGTCAGGGCAGATCGGGCAAAACTGGGACACCGTTTCCTTGCTTACCAGGTGCAATGGAAGTCGTCGAAGGACTTTAAGGAGAGAAAAGACATAATCTGACTGATGTTTTTAAAAGTTTGTTATGGTTCTTCAAGAAACGAAACACAGAATTACTATTTGATCCTGTAATTCTACTCCTGGGAGTATACCCCAGAGAAGCGACAGCAGGGACTCAAGCAGATGTTTGCACACTTATGTTCTTGGGACCATTATTCGTAATAGCCCAGAGGTGGAAAACAAAATGAAAGGATAAACAAAATGTGGTATGATACACACACACACACACACACACACGTACACACACACTATGGGATATTATTCAGACTGAACAGGGAAGGAAATTCAGACACCTGCTACCACACGGATGAACCTTGAAAACATTATGCTAAAAAAAATAAGCCAGATACAAAGGGACAAATACTGTAGGATTCCATTGTTATGAGATACCTAGAATAGTCAAATTCACAGACAGAAAATTAGTATGGTGGTTACCCGGGGCTAGGTGGTGGATGGGTGGACAGAATGGGTGTAATTATTTCATAGGTACAAAATTTCAGTTGGGAAAGATGAAAAAGTTCTGGGGGTGGATGGTGGCGATGGTTGTACACAATGTACTTATGCCACTGAATTATATCCTTAAAAATGGTTAAAATGGTAAATGTTATGTATATTTTACCACAATAAAAAACAAGTTTGTTACAGTGGCTGCACAGGGAAATGGGGGTGGGAAGCAAAGTGAAGAGACCAACCCGCAGGCTCTTGGGAAGCCCTGGTAAGAGGCAGGGTGCAGCAGGTGGAGATGAGAAGTGGATGAATTCTCCATTCATTTCTGAGGTTGACTGCAATGGGCTAGGTGTGGACCGCTGGGGGGGGTGGTAAGGGAGATGGGGAGGGAGGTGTCAGGAAGGGAGGGGTCGGAGACAGCGGACGTCACCCCGGTTTCTGGCACAAGCAATGAGAGACTAGAAACACGACTTACTCAAATGGCGAAGACAGGAGGAGGAACACATTGGAGGTGGAGGGAGGTTGGGAGTTGGGTTCCAATGCTCAGTTTTGGATACGCTGTGATTGATATGTCCGTGAAGGATCCAGCTGCGGCCATCAAATAGGGATTGGATATACAGGCCGGGAGCTCAGAAGGGTAGGAACTGGGAAGCGTCAGAAGGTAAAAACCACAGGATCAGATAAAATTGTGTAAACAAAGAGTGTAGATCGGTGAGTAAAAAATGCAGTCCTAGAGCAGTGAGCCCAGGTCGGATAGGTTGACATTAAATCCCAGTGAGTACGCTTGTTTTTCTCTTTAAACCAGAGACATGAGCACTTGAATGAGAATTACCAGTGTCTAGATATTAAAAATAGGCATGGAAATCAAGTGCTAGGGCAGACTTCGAAGCCTGGTCGTGCCTGCCAGTCACCCTGGTTTTCCCAGGTGCCAAATGGAGACTGTTGGCTGCCCGAGTGGGAAAAGGGGTTTGAGCATGAGCCCAAGTGGCCTCTGAGTATCTTGTCTTACTAAACCAACCTTCGCAATCCCTCTCTGCTTGAGGAGGCTGAACCTGAGCCAGAGAGAGAAGACCAGCTGTGATGGCTAAGGAGAAGGGTGCACCAATGTTCATAGCAGCAATGTCCACAATAGCTAAATCGTGGAAGGAGCCGAGATGCCCTTCAACAGATGACTGGATTAAGAAGATGTGGTCCATATATACAATGGAATATTACTCAGCTATCAGAAAGAACGAGTTCTCAACATTTGCTACAACATGGACGGCACTGGAGGAGATAATGCTAAGTGAAATAAGTCAAGCAGAGAAAGACAACTATCATATGATTTCTCTCATCTATGGAACATAAGAACTAGGATGATCGGTAGGGGAAGAAAGGGATAAAGAAAGGGGGTAATCAGAAGGGGGAATGAACCATGAGAGACTATGGACTCTGAGAAACAAACTGAGGGCTACAGAGGGGAGGGGGCGGGGGAATGGGATAGACTGGTGGTGGGTAGTAAGGAGGGCACGTATTGCATGGTGCACTGGGTGTTGTACGCAACTAATGAATCATCGAACTTTACATCAGAAATCAGGGATGTGCTGTATGGTGACTAACATAATAAAAAATCATTAAAAAAAAAAAGGAGAAGGGTGCAGACGAGCTAGATTCAGTCTACCTCAAAATATGAAGGCTTTTCCTGTTCCAACCTACTTGTGTTTGAATGCTTCCCCCTCACTTTTCCTTCAACTAGTCTGCCTGAAGCTTTGATATCAGCAGACAAGAGTGAACTAACGCAGGCGGCAAGCATTCTCGTCTTTAAGTGAGATGTAATACCGCTGTCATATTATAATGGTCAGAAAAAATGTCAGCTGCTTTACTATGCACATTATTTAATGGGAATTCATCCTCCTCTCCCCCTCTGCAGGAGACTTATTTTGGAGCTTACAATTAATTTGTATTTCCTGGACATACTCCAGTTGGCCCAGGAATGAGTGTGGTGAGGACCTCCTTTGGGAATAATCATGATTTTTCTGAATATGTAAGAACTTCCCAAGAGCAAATGCTACTAAAAATTGGTATTTCAGTTGGGGAGAATTTACCACTCACAAACTTGGACTAGGCTAGGGGCTAGAAATAATCCATGCCAGCGTCTACACTGAAGAGTGGGTGTCTGCAGGTGGGAGCGATGGAGGTGGGGACGCGCCGAGTGAGAAAGAACTCAGCTGCGGGTGTGGGCAAGGCTTGCCAGGTTGTGACCAGGCAGACAGGCTGTAAAACGCTGGGATTTAGACCAGGCTTTGGTATTGGTTCCAGGGCAGCCTGGAGGGCAGAGCAGGTCCTAGGACACACATCTAAAAGAACGGCGTAGTGAGAAGACTGGCAGTGTGGGGGAGAGGCGGACAGGTGCAGGTGGTGGAGCCGACTGCGTTATGTAGGTCTCTGGACGTAGGCGGGGGCCCTGGAGGCCTGTGACGGAGGGAGGTGCCAGATGCTGGGGTGCTACATCCCGAGGGCCTCGTGGGTGCTGAAGCAGGGTGGAATGGAAGCAGGCTGTCCTGATGCTGGCCCCTTCCCTTTCGCTTCCTGCTGGGCATTGGGTCTGAGGCCAGGGAGCAAGGTCCTAAGCCCAAGACCTAAACAGCGCGAGGACGCACGGGACCCTCGGGAAGAGCAAAGCCTGTGCACCTGTGTTGGCGCACGTGCGCTCCCGCGAGCACGCGCGCGCATGCTTGTTGCCTTGAGATGTCGGCCAGTCTGTTCTTCGCACTGGGCGCACGTTCACCGGGACGCCGGAGCGAGCCGGGTGTCCCGTCGGTGCCAGTCTGCTCTTTTCCTAACAGGCGTCTGCCTCTGCAGAGAGCGCCCTGGGGGTGAAGTGACCGCAGCCTCAGGTAGGGCGGGGGCATCGTTCACGCGTAGAGACACCCCCCCCCCCCCCCCCCCCCCCCC